>NC_134720.1:27495000-27795000 GCF_049634645.1 Pelodiscus sinensis | reverse complement strand
CTGAATAATTTGGCTTTTAGTGAGTTTCAGACACTAATTCAGTGATTTACAGTTATGCTTTGGGTATGCTGCTTATTCCTCCATTGTCATAATAGCATAAATATTCAGCCAATCACTGATTCTTACAGGAATGCTACAAAAATTAAACAAAAGAAAGAATGGATTTCTCTGTAGAACCAATAGGAAATGTTCCTACTGGGCTGCTGTGGCTGCTATCCTAGAGGGACCTTTGCTCTAGGGTATCCAACTGCTAGCTTCTTCAGATTTTGGTAGCATACTACTAACTTAAAGCAAAAGGGAAGGATTCATCCCAGTCATAAACTGGCATAGCCCCATTGATATCAGTGAAGCTATGATGAGAATATGGACTTAGATTTTATCTTATGGTAAACAGAGTGTAAAAAAACAACAACTCCCCTTCAGTCTGAGTGCATGGACTTCGGTTAGCTGTATGAAGGGAGGGTAGCACAGAGGAGGCACAATTTTTTTTTATAGGCACAATTTTTCAGAGGTAATGAAAACCTGTTGCCTCACCCCATTCAAATGGACTTGTGAGTGTGTAGCACATAAAAAAATAGGCATATAGAGTACAGTAACATCTATCAGTGGAAACTTTTTTAAAAAAAATCTACTGGTGCTAGCTCCTGTACTTTAACCTACTTACAACTGATTTCTTGCTATAAGTTTCCTGAAATGGACAATAATATTATCTGCTGCAGAAGGTTCCCCAGCGATATACAATGCCCTCTTATGCCAAAGACAGAAGAAGAGAGCAATTACGGTTCATGCTGCTCACCCCTTACTAGCCCCCTTCCCTCACAAGGCTATGTGATGCAAGATCCCACATTAAAGCTTTATAAGACAGTGGCACAGCTATACAGCATCAAAGGATGCCACTGTGGTGTGACCTTTCCTTTCCATGCAATTACCTGCCTGCTTCATGCTGATTTCTTGCTATTTTATCCCACTGCAAGCCCTCAGTGTAAAGGGAAAGCATTTGTCACCTCACCATTTTGTGAAATGAACAGCAAAATACAAGGTTTCTTACCACCTATTGTGTAAATCATTCAGATTTCTAAAACAGTGCAACTACCTAATCCCCCAAAGGACTGGAACAAAAACATGCACAGGTACAATAAGTAATAATACACATGTAAACAAACTGGTGTCTAACAGAATAATTGGGATCCATTGAGTGTTCCCAGAAGCATGGTTGAATGAAATAGTTACACAGGAGGAAGAGCATACGCCCATCACGGCTGTCTGAACTGGTGCCTGGTGTAGCTGGGCTTGAGAGTGACAGCCATATCTTTAGCTGAGCTTGTGAATAAGAAGTTGCAGGAAGTGTGCGGGTGTAATTATCACCAGGCAGATTTAAACCTGTGACCTTGGGAGCTTAGTATAGGAGCTTCTATCCGCTGAGCTAAAAGCCAACTGGGTCTCAACCTATGCTGTAGAGGTCTCTTGTTCTTATCTGTTGCTGTGATCTAGATGCCACTACATGGGACAGTGAACCACACTAGGGCTATGTCTACACTTGAGGCTTCTTGCGCAAGTATGGCCGTTCCTGCGCAAGAATCCGCAGTGTCTACACGGCCCGCCCACTCTTGCACAAGGAAATTTACAGTACGGTGCGGTAAGAGAGGGCTTCTTGTGCAAGAGCTACACTCTTTTTTAACAGGTGTAAGCCTTCTTGCACAGGAGCTTTTGTGCAAGAGGGCAGTGTGGACGCTCAGCAGGGATTTCTTGCACAAGAAACCCCTACGGCTAAAATGGCCATCAGAGCTTTCTTGCGCAAGAGAGCATCCACACTGCCATGGGCGCTCTTCTACAAAAGCACAGCTTGCACATGGCAGTGTGGACATGTTCTTGCACAAGAACCCTTGCGGAAGATGTTCTTGTGCAAGAAGCCGCCAGCTTAGACATAGCCTACAGCTATGTCTACACTGGTGGGTTGTTGCACCAGAAGTATGCAAATGAGGCTAAGCGTTGAATATCGCTAAGCCTCATTTGCATATCTAATGAGCCACTATTTATGGAAGAGGCTCTTGTGCTAGAAGGAGCTGTCTACACTGCCCCTTCTTGTGCAAGAAAACCCTCTTGTGCAATGCCGCTATGCTGATTATTTTCAGGCATAATGGCATTACGCAAGAGGGTTTTTCATGCACAAGAAGGGGCAGTGTAGACAGCTCCTTCTAGAGCAAGAGCCTCTTCCACAAAAATGGCAGCTCATTAGGTATGGAAATGAGGCTTGGCGATATTCCATGCTTAGCCTCATTTGCATATCTCTGGTGCAAGATCACACCAGTGTAGATATAGCCCATGTGTGTGGGTTACACGTGACTAGGAGGCAAAAGGTGATAACATGGGGGGAAATGAGATAGTCAAGTGGGGATAATTATTAGGGTTTAGGACAGTGAGGCTAATGAGTGGGCCACATGAGTGCCCCTCCCCCTTGATCTCAGTGGGCTGCAAGATTGCTGTAACCAAGTCACACCTCAAATTTGCAGGTGTGCCGACTGAACTCTAGCAGCACTTTGGTTGGATGCATGGCTTTCACAATGTTGTGTGCATTGAACATGCACCTCTCTTCATGTGCCCCCTTTTTTTTTTTAAACATGCATGCCACTTTTGTAATACTGTAATGCTACACAGACAAAGACCAGCACAATCTGGCAACCCTGTGCATGAGCAACAGTGAACAAAATGTCTCGTGGGCCACAAATAGAACTCCAAAGGGCCTCATGTGGCCCCCGGGCACAATCTTTTCTACCACTGGTTTAGCCCAAAGATAAGGACAGCGAAAGAGTGAGGAAAGGGCAGAATATAACAGAAGAGAGGAAGTAGAAGGATCAAACATGGTGGCATAAGGGGGAATGAAGTGCAAAGCTCAGAGTTCTGTAGTGCCTATCAGTAGGGTTCCCAGGTGTCCAGTTTTGAACTGGACAGTCCAGTATTTGAGATTTCTGTTTAGGAAACAAATTGAAAAAATATAAATGTCTAGTATGTTCTAAATACAATGTAATGTAGATTGTGATGTAATGGCAAGTGTGTCTGGTATTTTTGTTGAAACCATCTGGCAACCAGGTTGGTGCCCTGGTGGAATTCGCAACCCTGAGGTAGGCACTGCATCTCCCTACATAATGCATGGGGAAGAGTTTGGTGCCTCATAGTAGGAGTTTTAAAAAGCCAGAGCTGCCTAAGCTAGCTAACCAGAAATGATGAAGAGAGAAGTCTTTGACGTTATGGAATTTGCACCAAGCCTGCTCTTTTTTTAAGCTATCCTGTCTGAACCTCTATGGTCAGCTGTCTTTGCTTACTTTGATTGTGCTGCTCTATGTACATTTAGTTTCTGTGCTCATTTACTTCTTGGACTTTCTACTTTGAGTATCAGTATGAGTGCCAATTAGTACCATTTGTAATGGTAGCTTTTGTTATGTGGACATCTGTCCATTGGGAAATAAACTAAAACCATCAGCCAACACAAGCTGCTGAACAGCTGTTGGATAGTACAGGCTTTGGCCCCTGTTTTCCTGCGCTGGATGTGAGTGACCTAGAAGTGAAAGACTCTGTATCCAATTACTAATCCCCCTGAGGTGCTATGTGCCCCCTATCAAATGTTTTAGCTGCTTCAGTGCTTCCCTGCACTCCTGAATTTGGGCTGCTGCATTCTTGTGGCGTTCCTCGGCAGTCACAATGAAACATAAATAATACACCTGACAGATTCAGCAGCCCTGGAGAATCAGGACTTGTGAGGGAAAAGGTCCATGGCCTCTGTTGCCTTGGAGGTCGGACTAGATCGGGGTGGGGGAGTGGGGGGGGGGGTGGAGGCATGCCTCAAATTTCATTGCACAGTGACCTCTACTGACAACAAAAATTACTAAATGACCCCTGAATCCTGAGCCTGCCCAAGCCCCAAGGCGTCAGCCCCAAGTGGGGATGGAGCTGTAACCTGAGCACTCCATGCAGGGCTAAAGCCCTCAGGCTTCAGCTTCCGCCCCAGGTCATGAGGCTTTCGCCTAGGGCCAGAGCAAGCCTAACACCAGCCCTGCGAACTGCCAGCCTACATTATCAGGGTGGGCCCTTCTGGCATTAAAAAACAAAAACAGAAACCCACATACACCCTTAGACAGGAAATACTTAGAGAACTAAGAGTATGTTTTTATTTTAAAAATCATTTTTATTTGCCAATATTTTAATTATAATGCCAATATTTTCATATTGACGGCCAGGTGCGTTACATGGAATTGACTGAAGAGTACGGCTACATCTATACAGTAGCACGTAGCTCAAAATAAGCTGTGTAATTTAAGCTATGCAAATTGTGTAGCTTATTTCAAGATAGCACCAAATTTCAAAATAGGCTGTCTAAACAGTGCTAATTTCAAAACAGAGCGCTATTCTGATGAGCCTTTTAATCCTCATGCAACAAAGTTTATGGGATGTCGGCATAATAAGCCTGTTATTTGGAATGTCTTTTGAAATAACGAGCTTGCTGTTAAGACGTGCAGATGCTATTTCGGGATAACGCACGGTATCCCGAAACAGCGCCACTTTGTAGACGTGCCCTAAGTAACCGTAATGACTAAAGTCCTGAAATAACAGTAGAAAAGCATACTACTCAGAATGTTACATTTGCACCAAAAATCACAGTGAGATGCCCCCCAAAAATCACTGACAGTGTTGCTCAATCTCCCATGTTTATTGGTCGAGCTGGTGTTGGCCTCTGCTGCAGAAGCTGTCACCTCAACATCTGTCCTCCCAAACTTCAGTCAATTCCATTCTCCAAACCCAAATACCAGTTCTGCCACTTCCCTCCTGGCCTACCTCTGCCCAGACAACCTGCTGTGCTGCTCTCACCCAAGCTTTCCAAATCTCCAATCCCTCCATCAGTTCTGCCTGCCCCCTGCTAGCCTTCATCCCATCCCAATCTTCAACCTCTTGCCCCTGCCTAGGGCTGAGTCTGCCACAAAATCACAAGCTGGCACAACTGTGATCAGGGTGATGTGAGCTCTGGCCACCGCTGCTCCTCCTTTTGAATCAGCAGCCCCAAGGCAGCTAACCCCTTTGCTGCTCGCCCTTTGCCCCTATTGGTGGGCAGATAACTGGATGGTGCTAAAGTTATAGCAGCATGACAGTTCTTAAGCATAGTCCTTTTCACTGGGTAAAAACAGAGCATGTTAAAACATGGAATTTCTGTACCAGGGGAAATCAGAACATTTCAATGTTTGCTGTCAATCCAATGTGGACTGAAAATAAACATTCAAAATTTCCTGTGAAAGGCAAATGCTGAAAAAACATTTGCTTACTAAAATATTCCAAATTGTATTTTCTAAATCAAGGTAGTAGCTGTTTTTTAGCTTTTTATAAAAAAACCTAAACAATGTTTTGATTATTATGTTAATAAAGACATGACTTGACGTCTCCAATAGTGGCCAGTTATCAACTCACTCTGCAGCACTGCTCCTGCTATTGCTTGAGTCTGGGCACAGAATCGCCAGCTGCAGATGCCAAGGTCTTTGCATAGAATGCCCCGAGGGTTAGATCCCTTGTCTCCAGCCATAGGGTTGCCAGATGGTTTCAACAAAAATACTGGACACACTTGCCATTACATCACAATCTACATTACATCTTATTTAGAAAATACCGGACATTCCTAGTTCCTCATTTATATTTTCTCAATTTATTTCCCGAACAGAAAGCTCAAATACTGCACTACCCAGTTCAAATCTGAACACCTGGCAACCCTGTCCAGCCCAGAGCCTGTTCCCCTTCACATTCAGAGCAACTTGGATTTTGTTACCAAGCCAAAGCCTACTATCCGTTCAGTCAGTGCAACCAACTCACTCCAGAGCACAGCCTGTGCAATTCCTATTCCCATTCATGTGCACAGTAATATTCTTATCTGCAATAGAAATAAAATTTCAAACTGAGCAACAAAACTCAGCTTGAATGTGGGTGAGCAGCATTATAATTCTTGAAAAAAGGTTCACAGCTGGCTTTTCCTCTCCCCTTTAGAGGGAGCAGAGAGGTCTATCCCTCTAAGGCTATGTCTAGACTGCATCCAAGGAACATGTCTGCTTTTTCTGAACAGTTTCTGAAAAAGCGAGTGCGTTCTTTCCGCATCCCTGTATTCCTCTTGGTGAGAGGAATAAGAGATATTCCTAAAGGAGTTTTTTCCAAAATTTGGCCCTGTGTAGATGGGCCAATTTTGGAAAAAAAAGCAGAAAAAGTTATGCAAATTGCAGTTCGCAATTTGCGTATCTTTTTCTGACTTTTCTTGGCAGTCCAGACATAGCCTCAGTCTTCTGACTCTGGTGCTTCATTAACACAGTTATTTGGGACATACTGACTGTAACTTATACTCTGTCTCCCATGTGTATACTGCCTTTTTTCCAACTATAATCTTGCTACTGACAAGGATGAGAACCCAAATGCCAAGAAGAAAGATTTGCCAATATACGGTGAGAGTAATGAATTGCTATTATGAGGTACACAACATAAAAGCAAGACAAATATCAGACCTGCACCATTACTCTTATTAATAAAAGATAGAACATTACTATCTACTAAATTCCGTGTTAACTTGAGATTTCAAAGCCAGTGTCATAAATAAGCTTTAAGATGATTTTAGATGAGCAGACAGGGACTGAAATAATTTATAATTGTTTGGGAAATCTTAAAAGTCAGTGGTCCTGTATGCCTCTTTGGCTTCATTTATCTATTCAGCCTGACCCTACTCCGACTAAAATAAATGGAAAGGTCTCTGAGGTGAATGGGAATTAGAACTTTTTTTTTTTTTTTTTTAAAGAAGCATTTGCTAAACCCATGAGGTCAGGTGAGGTAGATGATTTATTAGATAGTAATGAAGTTCTGGAATACATGGAAGATACAGCATATACATGTATTGGAAAGTACTGATCTACTTCTGCAATGCCAAGAATTGCAAGGACTACATACCCAAACAGGCCATTCACTCAGTCTCCATCAAGATTTAAGTATCATAGATGGTATTTTTTGGCCCACAACAGCTTTTTTCCCCTATTGTTGTTGAAAGAAGCATGCAGTCCATGTTTGATTTCCTTTCCATCTTATGACTGAAAATACATTAAATCAATAACAAGATTTTAGTGGCCTAAAGACTAGTATTGAACAGCTGGCAACAGTATAGCATGCTAACATTTTAATTGCTATACTCTGGTGCTCAAAATAACAGTGTACTCTTGATACTATTGTTTTGGATGGCAAACAGTCTCAGCACCTTTCTGCACCAAACGACTGATTGACTGGCTGAGATTATATAATATGTAGCGTAGCGCAACTGAAAAAAAGATAGGTGTACACTGACAAGTAGACCGCTCCATTATGATGAATGGGGAGATGAAAGAGAGTCACAACAATAGCCATTAGAGCTGAAAATAACTTATTTAACTGATGTCATCCTCAGTGTATCATATGGCCACATTGTAACAGTCTGTAATATTATGTTCACTACTTTTACAAGACTATGATATTTTTGTACGAAGTATGCTTTCTGGGGTATTATTTGAAAAGTTATAATCTGCTGAACATCATTATCCTGTTGAAATATACGTAGCAACACTATACGTGAAGTTATGAGATTCTGCTCTGTTAATGAAATATGCTGTAATTCTGAGTAAACCCCACAAACCAATTTTTCAGAGACAAAGACACTGGCCCCTGCCAGGTGTTGAAGGGTCAACCTTCATACCTAGCAGGACGAAGGTATGAATAAGAAATTTACATTTAATAACAGGGATGGTTCAAGCCTCATATCCACAAGAGACTGGTTACAATTACCCAGCTGGGGGTAATTCTCAAAGAGGGGAGAGAAGCATAAGAATGAGACAGCAACCCACAACACTACCCACAGCAGCTATGAGTCTTGAATGACAAAGGGACCTTGTGTGCCCCCCTTACAGAGAACAGCATGTGTCCATACAGAAACAGGCACAGCAAAAGCAAACAGAATGGGTAAATTTGTGCTGAAACTACCTAGGCTGTGTATAGTCTATGGAGAATAAGAGGATTTCAGATTCCAATTCCATGTATTCATTCACACAGAGACATTTTACTGGGAATCAACAGATTATGGTATTAATCACAGTTATGCTAGAAAAAAACTGAACACGTGGAGACAAATTCTGTTCTTAGTAACAGTGGTATAAATCCAACATGACTCCATTGGCCACTAGAGAGCGATTTTAAATCCTGCAAAGGAAAGCAAAATTTGGCTCCTAAGACTAAATTCTCAGCTACTTGAGAATCTGGGTAGTTCTGCATAGGTCACTAGAGTAATACTGATTTGCAGTAGCTGAAGATTTCTGCCCATTGTATCTGCATTTTTATTATTAAAAATTAGGAAGAAGATGAGTGGTTTAGAAACAAAGACAAATCCCTTTTCCAGATAGGTTGGGGTAGGATGGAGGCATGGATCAGTATCCTCATCTCTCTCCGTCAGCAGGGTACAAATGTGGCATGTGTGGGCCTCCAATTCAAGCCCCTTGCCCCTGAGTGGGAGAAAGGATTTGACCTGGGATTTGCTGTCTCCCAGGTGACGACCCATTATTGAGCTATAGGCTATGCTGATGTGGGGCTTCTTCAGGTTCTCTTGTTGAAGCTGTTCCACTGCAGATGATAATAAATTAAGAATAATAAAAGATTGGTTCAGGGATAGTTGGTCTGCCACAGCCTGGGGGAGTGCTCTAACCACCAGAGTACAGTCATCCATACTTGTTTTCTCTCTCTGGTCCTGTGTTTCTTATCTACAGTGCTACAGGACAGATTGAAGGGGTCTGACATTAGAAGATCCCAAAGCCAGGGATTAGAACACTCATCTGACAGGTGGCAGTCCCTGTTCAAATCTCGTCTCCCCGTCAGACAAAGAGGAGACTTGAACTGGGAGGCTCTGGCACCTCAGCTAAGAACACTAACCACTTGGCTGAAAGGTGTGAAGGAGTCATCCTCCAGTTGGCCATTTGGGGTAGGCCACCTATAGGAGCCCAGAACAGTAGGTGAGCTCAGAGCATGCTACCCAGTTGGTCTCGGCAGTAGAATGAGTGGAGGAATGCCCATCGTCCTCCGGTATGTGCACTGCATTGGGGCTAGGTGTTCAGACACCTGCTGTGGGACTGCAGTGCATGTGATCAACATCGGAAACATAGGAAATTTTTGCTGCAAAAGTTTAAGTACTGAGCTATTTTAGGTCCCTACTGGCTCAAGGGCAGCTGAGCCGGGGTTTAGTAAATCCCTTTCGGGTCTTGAATCTAGATCTTAATTTGTATTACACCTCTTATTTTCAATTGATACATTGTGTCCACTCCTATTGCCCTGCCTGCCCCCACAATCATCTTATCCTTGGTGGTGCAATTAGCTAAGAGGCTTGTATGGATATTTTTATCACTACTGTCACAATAACAGCCATGAAAACAGTTTGGTAGTGCTCAGTAGCATTATCAATAATGTTACAGACAGTGATGTGCAATGGAAATTCAAGGCAGTTGAAAGACAAGGCCACGCAGAACTCTTAAGCACCAATTCCTGACCCAAATGCTTTCACATTTCATAGTTACATCAATATTCAATATGGTCCAAGAGAACCAAACAACAAATGTGCTAGTATTGCCATTGTCAAACACCACCTTTCTAACAGGTACCTGTGCGTCTCTGATTTGACACAAGTTGTTCCTTTACTCACATCCATGACTTGTAATCCTTTAGAGCATCAGCACAATGCTGTTTTCATTTCAACCTTTCAAGCTGTTCAAAGGCTCTAAGTTCTCTCTCCATTATGTGCTGGGCAGACATTCAGTATGTGAATGGGGCAGAAGAATTTAAAAGAACCATTTATGTTTATACCCCCCTCAGAATAGCCAGGAAACACCACCAGCATTCAAGAGGCATCTATAATACAATCACTCGATGTTTCACAGTTTAAAACACAGGCATGAGTTAGCAAGGTGCCATGCATTCCATAAGCTCCTCAACAGGCTTCCCTCAAATACCCTTACTGCTTGGTGACTGTCTAAGAACCACTTACACTAACCATCTATTTAGTGTCACTCTGGGCTTGGAGAGATTTCCAGAGCTCACCAAATTCCAACACTGACATCTACTGGAACTCTATGCTGGTCAGTTCTCCTTTATAAATAGAGACAAAACAAAAGTAAATTTTAAAGCATGTTGCAGCTTTATGAACTTCATAGGGATTTAAAATATTTAACAAACACCATTTATAGGTGAATTAGTCAGAAAATGTATTACAAAATTAAATTAAATTAAAAGTGTGATTTAAAACAATCCCATCATGGTTGTGGTCAAGTGATTTCCCTGTACGTACAATATTTTCTCATGCCCATAAACCATCTTAAAGACTAGACCAATCAGAGCTCCATTTATAAGTTTGCAGAGCAAAAGAGTAAGACTGGAATAGTTTGCTGTGTATGACAATTTTTCCATTTCAACTCCTCTTGTTCTCTATAACACTGTCCTAGTTACAGGGCTCATATTGGAGATAATGAACATCCCAAACTTGAAAGAAAAGCAGTTTTGCAATAACCCATATTTGTACAGTTCTATTTTACAAATGGGATTTCAGTTCATTTGTAAAGCCTTGGAGCAGCAAAGAGGAGTGGAATCTGTTTGTTTTATTTATTTGTTAAATGTTAATTCTAATAAACATTTGGCCTTGATTCATACTTAGTCTGTGTGGGTTTTACTAAAACAACATTTGATGAGCTGCAACAAGAACTATGCTTTATCTGCTCTCTCCCCCTCTCTCCTCCGCCCCATCCCCCCCCCCCCAATATTGATCTGAGCTGCACTTACAAATTAGACCTTTCTTAGTTAATCACTTGCTTGTGTTTTGCAATAACAGTCCTGGAATCCCCAGACTTGATAAAATTGCACAACACAACAGGCCTGTTACCTTAATAAAGGTCACAGTTTTGGGGGAGGGATGCAGGGGCAAGTAAGGAGGCATTATAAGTGGAATCAGAAATCAGGGATCTCCCTGCCTCTTAATGACTCAGCCAGCCGGCATCATATTGTTGTGACGGGAGTCAGCAGGTGGCGATGTGCCACAGCTTTACAAGTAATTTTTCTTAGCATTTGAGCACTATTCAGTCTCTGAAGACATGCTGCATTATTGTTATTTCTAATACCATTTCTGAGTTGAGGCAAACTGCAGAAGCATTTGTGATGTGAACTGTCAAACTGGAGTCAGTACCTGCATGAAAAGGGGAAACCAGGCATTGATGTTTTGGCTAACATTTCCAGGAATTTCCTCTGTGTTGTTTGACCCCTTCTGTTTCAGGTTTCTACTGCTACCTGTTGTACGAGGAAAATATTCTAACACCAGCTCTCTTCTTCGAGAAACCAACCAGGCAATGCAATTTGCTACCATTGGGCAGCGGGATGACAATACAAAGTTGGCTTCTGTGTGGGTGATTTACCAGAAAATGTTCTCATCTGTATGCCCACAGTAGAGATGTTTAAGTGCCGTGGTCACAGAGGCTCCTCTAAACATCCATAGGAGGATGTGATTGTTACAATAAACAACTGGCACACAAGATGGGTACAGACCCTTCCCAGCATGCTACCAGTAAACAACTTTTTTTCCTATCCTATTCTCCTCAGCCTGACTGTAGAAAGAATTTTCACTCCCATGCTTAGTTCTAGCCCCTCTCTAAACTTTTTGGTACAGTTTCACTGGTTTCCCTTTGGGAAAACAGAGGCACTCTTCAGAATTCAAGTTAGGACTTATTTTTTGTTCCAGACAGATTTGTTTATATCTAGGGCCTGCCAACCCGAAGCTCACAGGAACCCTCCTGTCAAGCCATCTCCTGGGATGGAACCCTGGTCCAGCTGAGCGAGATGGCAGTTCTTAGCAGAGTGGCATATGAGAGGGAGAGGAAATACTCTGTAAATGAGATAACTAAAAATAAGAAGCAAATGATAACTGACAGGTAACTATGGAAGGGCAATGCGCATGGCCCTGGACAGAGAGTGCTACAAGCAGTCAGTCAGAATTCCTGCAAGACAACTTCTTGTTTTACTTAGTACTTCTTCTATCTGACATGTTATTTTCTGAGTTAAGGATGTTAAATTGTGGTTAGCTGGCTAATCATGTTGTTGATACAAGTTGTATCACCTACACGATTAGTTGACAAAGACTGCTTTTCAGAGCCGCAGCAAGGGTAGCTCTAGGAGCCAGCTCGAGCTGGGACTCAGCAGTCTTGGCTCATGCTGGCTCTGGGAGCCACTCACACTGTGGCTCTGCATTTTAAATGTGGTAAGAGCTGCTAGGCTGTTACTACATTTAAAATGCAGAGATGCAGTATGTCAGACCAATGCAAGCTGGGACTGCTTGGTCCCAGCTCAGGCTGAATCCAGCAGCACCTGTTCGTGGCACCTTCCTAGTGAAATAGTTTTTCCTAATATCCAGTCTAGACCTCCCCCATGGCAACTGGCTTTTTGTAGTTACTAGATAATTCCATTCCACTCAACCACAGTAACTATCTGCAGATTCACTCACCAATTCCAGTAGTGAAGCACTGCCTCCATTTCCCCGCAACCATCTTTAGCTTTGACCGGACAGCATCTGGACTATCTGCTTTAAAATGTTCAACCCCGTCTGAGGGGACAGAGTCCCTTAGTTTCATTCCAATACACCATCAGAACAAATGTGTCTCCTGCCCAATGAGGCCCAGACTTCAGCACACTTCATCCCTAGGGTTGCCAGGTGTCCGGTTTTCACCTGGACTGTCTGTTATTCGGGTCTCCGGTCTGGTAAAAAAAATACCCCAGGAAATACCGGACATATGAAATGTCTGATATTTCCTGTTTCCCTTGGACAGAAGCCCGGCAGGGACAATTTTCTCCTGCTACGTCTGGCAGGGGCAAGGGAGTGAGGAGCGCAGCAGAAACATAGCAAAAGCGGTGAGGGAGGGGGCACTGGGCAGGGGTGGGAGAGGAGCGCATGCTGCTCTGGCCCACGTGACCCTTTGAGCAGAGACCTGGGAGCTGGCCACATGATGCCTCCCTCTACACACTGCGAGCCGAGACAGATGGGCCAGGTAGCAGGAGCAGCAACTTTAAAAGTAAGATTTCTTACCTGGCCATCCGGTTCCTCTGGTGCCTGGCTCTGCAGGAGTGGAGGGGGTGCGTGAGAAGGATTTGATTGAGGTGGGGCACTCCCGGTGCTAGGGTTGCTGGGGGAGGGGTGAGTGCACAGGGATGCTGTGGGGGGCCTGGTTCTGAGGCAGGGGTGAGTGCATTGGGATGGGGGGATTAAGAGGGTCTGGCTCTGGGGGAGGGGTGAGTGCATTGGGCATTAGTGTGTGGCCCCTATCTGGAGGAGTGGTGTAAGATGCAGTACAAGCTCTTCCCCTCCTAGGGTCAGGCTCAGCACCCTTTTTTTTTTTTTTTTGCTCAAAAACTTTGGTCTCCCCCCTTTTTTTGCTCAACAGAATTTTTTCCCAGTTTTTTTTTGGGGGGGCGGTATTTTTTGTTAAACCATCTGGCAGCCATATGCATCCCCCCAACTTATATGGGCTCTCACTGGCAACACTCTGGCTCATTGTCCACCTGTCACCTCCCAAACTCAATGAACTCACCCATCTCATCAGCTGGACTCTCCTAACCAGAGTTTCTAGCAGGCCACAGACCTCACTTCCCAACACTAGCTCAGCTGATTTCCTCACAACAGCACAGCCTGTCCACTCTCCTGCCCATCTATCTCTCAACTACTAGGCCTTCCTCTGCTTCAGTCAGCCTACCCATGGTCCTTCCAGCCAGGGGATTCTGCCGCACCTGGCTCCACTTCCAACTCAGGCTCCAAAGTAACCCTCAGCAGCAGCTGCTTCACTCCAAATCAAGCTGTGTACGATCTTCTCCCCATTCTGCATGCAGCGCAGTGGCTTCCTCAGGAAACTGGTCAATTCTCCCCTCCCCCAGCTGTTAATCTTCAGCTACCTTCTCTTCTCAGGAGTTGCTATAGCAAAATCCCCACAGCAACTTTCCTCAGCCACTTACCTGCCTCCCCTCACTCCCTGCCCCTGACAGCTTTGCCCGGGGACTTCCATTCCAATTTCCTTCTCCTCCTCTAAGCCCCACCCCATACAGAGAGGTAGCAGGGAAGGCTAATTAAACAGGGCTGTCTGGCTCCAAGCCTCCAGGGCCTTAAGTGAGATGGCCACCCTGTCAGAGGTACCCGTATAAATAGTTTGTTATCTTAACAGGTTAAACATTCTCTGACTAGCCCTCCTGGGGCACTCCTTGGAAATCAGCACTGACAGCTGTCAGCTGGTGGGCTGAGTAGGCAAGAGCATAATCAGTCTTAGAGCCTCAAGCCTTTTCCTCCAGGGATCGTGTTTATAACAATAAAATCAGTTAACACAAATAGAAAGTAAACAGAAAACTTCTTCAGTATGGGACTCAAGCCAGTCCTATGAACCCAGCTGCAAGTCCACACTCCTCTTGCCTTAAGGTAAGGGTGGGGAACCTCAGGCCCGAAGGCAGGATGTGGCCCCCAGCTTGCCTCGATCTGGGCCCCAAGACTCCTATTTGAAGTAGGAATAAGAGATCCTCCGGAAAAGGGCTTTTTTCCGGAGGCTCGGGGCCAGTGTAGATGCTCTTTTCCGGCTTTTCTAAAAGCCGGAAAAAAGTGGCGGACATTTTTATTTAAATGCCGCGGGGGATATTTAAATCCCCCGCGGATTTCCCTATTACAACCTGTGATATTAGCATGCCCCTTTCGGAAAAGGGGCCAGTGTAGACGTAGCCCCAGTGTGGTGCTATGGCCAAAAGGACTAATGAAATCTATAGACATTTAAATGGGGGAATTTCAGTAAGACTACGGGATTATACTTCCTCTGTATTTGACAATGGTGCAACTGCTGTTGGAATGTGTCGAATTCTAGTGTCCACACTTCTAGGATTTTGGCAGGAGTTTTAGTAGAAGTCTAAACAATATGATTGGTAAATTAACTCACCTTTCATATAGGTTCAGACACTAGTGTATGCTTGAGACAAGGTGAGTGAGGTCAGATATTTTATTGCTGTTGGCGAGAGAGACAAGTTTATACAGACCTTCTTTAGATCTGCTGATTATGTAAGCTCGAAAGCTTGTCTTTCTCACCAACAGAAGTTGGTCCAATAAAAGATGTAATCGCACTCTCCCTGTCTCTCTGATATCCTGAGACCAACATGACCACAACACTGCATAACACAGGGTTGGTCAGATAACAGACATAATCCTGTGGGAGTGGGCAATCCTGCAAATAAAGTTTTACACATGGACCCTCACTGATCCAGGAAGTCCCAGGGATGCCAGTGATATTCTATATGGGGAGTAGGAATCTCTGTTTGTGAATCTATTTGCAAGATAGAGTCCTTAATCCCTGATGATCAAGGGCCAGACTGCATCCCAAACGGATACATGACCAGATTTGGATGAGGGTTTCTGCAGCCAAACTAGGGACATAGTCGCTGAGCTAAGTCTGGAGATAATCCCACAGGCAATGGCGAACATTCTGCTTGACTGTAGACAGTCCTATTAGCCCGTTCCCACGTGTTAAAAATGTATTTAATTAAAAAAATCGAACCAAATTAATGTAAAATGAATAACTTGATAATGGAAGGTCTCACAGGGATACCATGAGGCTCTGCCCCCATGTGGGTAACTAGCAAGACGTTGGCATTTTCTTTGGTGGTACTAGTGCTGTATAATGCCATCAATTTATAAGTAGAATTTTCCAAGGGAATGCTAATCAAGAATGATTAGCAATGGTTTGGCCTTATGTCTCCAATGTGTACAAAGACCGAATGCACAAAATCCTCAACAACTTAGTACTTTGTCTCCCTGAATAAATATAATTCTTAGAAACATAAATAAGCTGCTTTTGAGAAATAATCTAATTTTGAATATTTAAATTTTATGCAGAGCCTGTGAACTGAAGCTACACAAATTCAGACTACAACGTGAGGTTTTTGCAGAACTTAGTGGGTAAGGCTCCCTGGCCTGTGTTATGTGGGCAGTTAGACCAGATGATCAAAAAAAGTAGTGTCATAGATTTTTAAAGCCAGAATCGATGAAATCAGGAACTCAGAAAATAAATTTTCATTAATGCATGGGACATGTCTATAAGGGTATGTCTAAACTACATGGCTCCATCGACGGAGCCATGTAGATTTGTTGTTTTGGCAAAGGGAAATGAAGCCGTGATTTAAATGATCGCGGCTTCATTTACATTTACATGGCTGCCGCGCTGAGCCGACAAACAGCTGATCGGCTGTTTGTCTGCTCAGCGCGCTAGTCTGGACGCTCCCCTGCCGACATCAAAGCCCTTTGTCGGCAGCCCCGGTAAACCTCGTCCCACGAGGAATAACGGGGCTGCCGACAACGGGCTTTGATGTCGGCAGGGGAGTGTCCCTTTGCCTATGTTTCTAATCTACATGCCTCTGACGACAGAGGCATGTAGTCTAGACACAGCCTAAAGGATTGCAAATGTCTGATTTGGATATAATAGACTGCTTCCTGGTCTGTATTGCATATCTAACATGGCGTACATGGTGAAATAAAAAATATGATAGCGGACAAATCTTTTCAGTTAAATAATTCCCCCTTAGAAATAAATATGTGAATCCATTAAAATGTACACAAAACAGTGTAACTTAATCTGAAATAGAAAAATATAATTAAGAAAGAGAAGTTTTATTAGGGCAATTTCACTTTATTTTTCCATACAGCAAGGTCAACTATAGCAGTAATAATAAAATAAGCATGGAAACAAATTGCAGCCCCGGACAGAGTACATAATTTGCAGCAACTACAAGCAAAAAGTAAGTCTGTGATTACATAATAGTAAAACCAAGCACATCTGTCCTTTCAGCAGATGAAATTTGCAGGGTTGCAAGTAAGTGCAACAGTATTAATTAATCAGTGTGAAAACTGAATATTCCAGATAAAAATAATGGCCTAATCATTTTTCTTTCCAACTTTGGCTTATCGAATTACATGGTTTCTTGGGTGCTTCTCATTCAAATAGCAACATTTAATAAGTTTTTGTTTTTCACCTGCTAAAAGAACAGGACCATTACAATAAAAAAATAATCACATAACTACAGCTACAATGTGCTGTTTGGTTTGCCTGTTCATGATTTAATTTTTTGTGAAAGTCAATATTGTTTTGAAGATTTTGTTTTGTGAACAATAAACCACTGAAATTGTCAGAAACTGTTTTGAATAGCATATATCCTTATTATATTTGTTGATTGTTTTTTTGTTGTTTTTGTTTTTTGTTGTTTTTTTGTTGTTTTTGATACTTTAAACATGCAGTAGATTTTGAATAATGTACGGAATATTTAATCCATGATTTCACCTTGATGGTTTGAAGTACCTGCTTTTTAATTTTTTTTAAAGTAATGATTTTCAGGCAGATTTGAACCAGTGGAGCTTTTGTCAGTCATGAGGTCTAGGAAGGATGGCATATCTTTCCAGCTGAAAAAATCCTGGCAAACTACAAGCTGTCCACATAAAGCAAAGCAACTTTTTTGAAGGGGTATGGAGTGCTAACTCTGTGCCACTTTTGCAAGCAATTTTGTTCAGCCTGTCATTTTATTCACCTTAACAAAACTCCTTGTAATTATAGACATTTTTATTCAAAATAAGATCTTACTATTATACAGGTTTCTCTCTTTTTTGACTATATACAGAAGTGCAAAAAGTCAACCTTCTCTCTATACGTTCCCACATGCTAAACTGCAGCATAATCAACCCTCAAGAGTTTGCACACACACTTTAATTCTTGTTACGTAAACTTTGAGTATTTGGATTATCAACAAAAAGTCCCTTGATCTATTGATTATGCAGCTTATTTATAACAAGGCCTGATATTCAGGGATTTCAAAAAATATTTAAACAATATTTTAACATTTGAAATGGATACAGTAGAAAATAAATTTTATTCTAATATCTAGGAACTAGATTTTCTTATAATAACTAATTACAAACAAAATAAATCATCAAAATATTATTCAATTGTCTGCCAGGATTGTTGCGATAGCAACAACTGAACTTCTTACTTAGCAATGATTATATAATTATAAGATATCCATATAAAAGATCTTTGTTCTTTTAATGAAAACTAGACAAGAACTAACAATGACTGACGTTCTTACATTGTAATATTAAATCAGTAAAATATAAATCATTTAGTTAACAATAATACAAATACTCATGACACTACATGTAAGTTCAAAACTGAATATGTTATGAAGAATAAAACTACATTTTAATTTTTTTATTTTTTTTGTATTTTGAAAAAGTCATCAGTAAAATCTAATAAAACAAAATTCTACAAACTGAAATGGTATTCAACTGGTAATAGAAAATGAAAATGATCTAATAAATGTAAGAAATAAAAACTAAATTTTAACAAGAAAAATAAGTAATAGTCTATAATGTAAGTGACTACAATAACATGTGAAGTCATCTATACTTTCTTAACACGATTGAAATTACATTGGTATGGGTTTCAACCCGTAATGTAATAATCTAAGGCTTTAATAGATGTACAGTACAATCAGTAAAATCAACACATCATTCTTATACTAGAAAGCATCTCTCTCAAGCATAAAAACTTGAAGTAAACTAGGAAGTATGGAAAGTTCTAGAACTGAACTCTCACTTCTTCCAATCCATGCTATTCTACCAGTGACCTGGCCCCCACTTCAGCAGTTTGCTGAACAGAGCAAAAATATCCTTTATTAACTGCAACATCCAAACCACAAAAAGGAATTCCTTTGGATGAATCCATTCTTAAAAACTTGAATGCACATCTATTTTTATTATTATTTTGTAAAGGCTTTCTAAGGCTATAAGCAGTTAATCTGAACAAAAAAAAAGTCACATAAAACTCACCCAGGTATTTAACCCACCCAATTTCTATGCTAATTAACATCTCAGTTTTTTTCATATTTTGGTTTATCATGCATCTGATGTCAGTGCTTCTTTCTTCTTTGTTTAGAGTCACTATTTTGAAGTGTGACTTTGATGAAACATTTTAGGCAAAATTGTAACCTCTCTTTGCAAACATTTATAGTCTTTTGACTTTTGAGAGTCTATAAATAGACGCAAAATAAGTTCCTCAAATATTTTTATTGTGTCTCAGAAATGGCTTTTCCCTTTTGTATACTGAGATATTTCAGTATAATATGAATAAATATTATACTACAATGGTTTAAGATAGTTTTTATATATATTTATATGTCCCGGTATGTGTTGAATTAATCTGTACTGATAGTTTGTTTTTCTCTTGTCTATTTTTATGATAAGGTAGAATTGGCCATTTCTGAGACAGCTTTGGTTTTGAAACAGAATGGTGCCTTTGACTGAACGGTACTAACAACATAAGCAAAAATGTGGCTCTGAAAATAACACTGCAGAAATAATACTCTAATTTAATGTACAGTCTATGGCACTTCATGAGAATCCTTAACAACATGGTACTTAAAGCCATTGATGTGCTTTAAAATATACACAGTTGTGGTTTTGCTTGGCACATTCATCTGTCAGATACCTCCCTTACCACTTCTTACAATCTATTACATTAAAAATATTACTCTTAAAACAAAAATTACTGTGCATGCACGCTCTCATCTATAATGGCAATTTTAAATACAAGGTGCACCTTTGTTATTTGTAAACCTTGAAAGAAATAAACTTACTTTAAAAAATTATATCTTGGTCTATAGACGTACCAATACATAATAGATTTATGATTACATCATAGTCTGTCTTTTCAAGATGACATACATGATTATGTAGGAAATAGACTATGTATGCATATTGAAATATATAGGCATACCTCTGTGCTAGAAAAGATAGACAATGTTGTAGATTTAGACAGTAAGATCACCTCAGCACAAATATCAATTAAATGTACAAAGTATATAGGCAACAGTGTGCAGTGGATTTCCAAGTTGTTGTTTCATTTTGTTAACATGCAGTATGTGGATGTCTTACTGCTGAGGGAGTCATGTATGTGGCCTGACGGTATATACATTATGGCTAATGCTCGTGTCCTTTTCGCTATCCAAGCACACTGTCCTTTTCTCTTTAGTATGATCTAGAAAGGGAAGCAGGCAGAAAGAAAATGAATTTAGCAATTTCATTCATTTGGCAAATCAGTCTTAAAATTAAGAGGAAGTTTGCATACAAAAAGACTACAGGATTGTGCTTCAAATAATTTCTTCACAGCAAAGATTTACTTTCTAGACATATTACACATATTATAAATATTGACTATGTTTAATAAAATAGCATCCTGTTGGTCCTGAATTTTATAGCGTCTGCTACGTACAACACCAAGACAACAATTTAAACTAGGATTTCATCACAGAAAGATCGGGGGGAAAATCCGTACAGATAAAGTCGAGTAAAAGTATTTCTTTGTGAAAAAAGTTAAATGATAAAAGTCTGGCATATAATATCTAAGACTGTAGTTCGAGCAAACATATGTAAGTGTAAACTGAGTTTATATTCTCTGCATGACTGCTCTTTGTTATGTAAACTAGGCAAATACAACTTAGATGGGGCTACTATAAGATGGGTGTATAACTGGCTGGATGACTATTCTCAGAGAGGAGTTATTAACGGTTCACAATCCTGCTGGAAAGGTATAACAAGTGGGTTTCCACAGGGGTCTGTTTTGGAACTGGTTCTGTTCAATATCTTCATCAACGATTTAGATATTGGCATAGAGAGTATGCTTATTAAGTTTGCAGATGATACCAAGCTGGGAGCAGTTACAACTGCTTTGGAGGATAGGGTCATAATTCAAAATGATCTGGACACATTGGAGAAATGGTCTGAGGTAAACAGGATGAAGTTTAATAAGGACAAATGCAAAGTGCTCCACTTAGGAAGGAACAATCAGTTTCACACATACAGAATGGGAAACGATTGTCTAGGAAGGAGTACGGCAGAAAGGGATCTAGGAGTTATAGTGGACCACAAACTAAATATGAGTCAACAGTGTGACGCTGTTGCAAAAGAAGCCAACATGATTCTAGGATGCATTAACAGGTATGTTGTCAGCAAGATACAAGAAGTCATTCTTCCGCTCTACTCTGCGTTGATTAGGCCTCAGTTGGAATATTGTGTCCAGTTCTGGGCACCACATTTCAAGAAAGATGTAGAGAAATTGGAGAAGGTCCAGTGAAGAGTAAGAAGAATGATTAAAGGTCTAGAGAACATGACCTGTGAAGGAAGACTGAAAGAAGATTGAGATAGCAGTTTTCAGGTATAAAAAGGGTGTCATAAGGAGCAGGGAGAAAAAATGTTCTTCTTGGCCTCTGAGGATAGGACAAGAAGCAATGGGCTTAAACTGCAGCAAGGGAGGTTTAGGTTGGACATTAGGAAAAACTTCCTAACTGTCAGGGTGGTTAAACACTGGAATAAGCTGCCTAGGGAGGTTGTGGAATCTCCATCTCTGGAGATATTTAAGAATAGGGTATCAGGGATGTTCTAGATTGTACTGGGTCCTGCCATGAGGGCAGGGGGCTGGACTCAATGATCACTCGAGGTCCCTTCCAGTCCTAGTATTCTATGATTCTATAAGCAATGGGTTTAAACTGCAGCAAGGGAGGTTTACGTTGGACATTAGGAAAAAGTTCCTGTCAGGGTAGTCAAACACTGGAATAAATTGCCTAGGGAGGTTGTGGAATCCCCATCTCTGGAGATATTTAAGAGTAGGTTAGATAAATGTCTATCGGGGATGGTCTAGACAGTATTTGGTCTTGCTATGAGGGCAGGGGACTGGACTCGTTGACCTCACGAGGTCCCTTCCAGTCCTAGTATTCTATGATAAAGTTGGTTGTATACCCCTTATTTACTGGCTGTGTATTAGGGGTCACAGCCTGGGCCCACTGGAGTATATGGAGTAAGCAGGCGTTAGTCTCATTGACTTCATCAGGATCAAGGTAACATTTTCAAAAGTACTTAAACAACCTGGAAGCCAAAGTCCCACTGACTTTTAATCACACTAATACACACAAGTGCCTGGTACTTTGAAAATGGGATTTAGACCAGTAAAGGATTAAGGTCCATTGTAATTCCTGAGAGTTAGGTGCTTGAGGCCGTGAGCCTACATGACTTAGACGCTTCTGAAAATTTGAAACATTTGCTTGAAAGAATAATAAGACTCTTGTAGGATTCCATATATTAAGTCAGTAGTTACACTCTCACCTGAAATAAAGCATTCTGTTTTGGTACCTCATTTTATGAAGGACACACCAGAAACAGAAAACTCCCAAAGAACGGCCATAAAAAGTGGAAACTGAGGAGGGGAAGGTGAAGTTTTGCATAAGGAGAAAATAAAGAGATGATATAACTGGGTGAGAAGACAAGTAAGTGGAAAGAAAGAGTTGGAAATAGCTTTTAATGCAATAATAAATTAGCCTGTAGAAGTCACTGTTGTCAGATAATGCTAAGGCAAATAGCTTAGCGTATTTTTTTTTAAAAGGACTGGACTATGACTACAATAATATTTGCAATCACTCCAGCTAGGATAAAAGTTAGAAGGGGAATCAAGCGCTTTTCTTTCATGATTGATCACCAACTAGTGTCACGAATAAATTCCCTTCTTTGCTGATGAAAATTTACAATGAAGGGGCTATGAAAAACTTTGATAATAATGGGAACTAGATATCTAAATACTACAGAGGATCTTGGCCAAAGTGAATAAGTTTTTTACCGCTTGAACCTGAATAGTAGGCAGTACCTCTGTAGTGGGATAGGACAGTGGTTTTCAAACTACGGGTGGTAACCCACTACTGGGTTGTGGAATGCCAGGCAGTGGCTTTTATTGCTACAGGAGGATCAGGTGATCAGTGGGGGAGCTAAGGCAGGCTACCTGCATGTCTTGGCACCTCACACTGCACTCTGCCCCAGAAGAGGCTGGCAACCGGCCTGGCTCCTAAGTGGTGGCTGGGGAAGAGTGCACAGGTTTCCATACATTGACCCTACCCTGGGCATTAGCTCCATACTCCCACTGGCTGGGAACCTGCTGCTGGCTCCCTCTGTGGCGCAGCATGGTCTGTGGTGCCAGGAGAGGAAGGAAACCTAACTTATCAGACCCGTACACTGCTGACTGGGAGCCCCTCAAGGTAAGCCCCTCCTGCCAAAGCCCTGACATATGGAAGCCGGAGCTCCTTCCTATGCCCCAAAGCTCTCATCCCCAGTCCTACTGCAGAGCACACATTATAGTCAAATTACATTGGACTGCAGGGATCAATAATTTTCTTCCACTTGGTCATGAGAAAAAAAAGTTTTAAAAACCACTGGGATAAGGGGTGGGAATTAAGCTGTATATTAATATTGCACCAGTTATTAAGCTAGCCTAATATATTGGATAAGTTACTATATCAAACCGAAACAAAAATGAACAGCCCAAATCATAAGTTTAAACTGGAATTTCATCACAGAAAGATCACAGTGGAAAATCTTTTCAGGGGAAGTCAAGTAAAAGTCTTTTTTTGTGAAAAAAAGATTAAATTATAAAAAAATCTGACTTATAATATCTGGGGCTGTAGTTAAAGCCAAACATATGCTAGTGTAAACTGATCTTATATTCTCAGCCTGACCTCTCTCTACTATGCAATCTATGTCACAAAAATACCACACATAATTTATCATAATTTGACAGTCTGCGCTGAAAAGAAGCCACAGGCTGAGTTCAACTAATGATTAAATCCTCATTCTCAATTACAGAGGCTGGCTTAGCAGACATTGATTTAATAGGTCTTTCAAATGTAACTCTCAGTAAAGCTTCTTGTCCCACATATTGCTCATTGTTCAGTACAGCTAGTGCTGCCTCTGTCCAGTACCAAACAAAAGCCAGATTATTGTTTAATAAACTCTAAGGGTGTTAAAAGTCAGTTAAATAAGTAACCATGTAACTACTGAAAAACTCAGCGACTACATCAGGGGTGGGCAAAAGGGCTTTCGCAGGCCGCATCCAGCCCACCAAGCAGGTGGATCTGGCCTGCAGAGGACCTGCTGCTCCTCCACCCCCTCCCCAGCCAATTAGGGCCTGGGGGTGGGGGAGCGCGTGAAGCCTCCTCCTGCCCTGCTAGGAGCATGTGGCACTTTGAAGCGCAGCGCACTGCTCGCAGGGTGGGAAGATGGGGGAGGGATGAGAGTGGAGGAGGTTTTGTGTGCTCCCTTGCCCCCAGGTCAATCAGGGCCTGGGAGCTGTGTGAAGCTTTCTTCACCCGGCCCCAGCCCTGCGAGTAGCCCGAGGCACTTCCAAGTGCCACATGCTTCTCGCAGGGCAGGAGAAGGCTTCCCACGCTCTCCCGCCTCCAGACCCTGATTGGCCTGGGAGTGGGGGAGCATGCCAAGCCTCTTCGAGGGCATGGGTGCCTAGTGGGAAAGGGGAGGGGGCTAAGGGGCTCCCCCACCCCAGTGCAGTCATGGTCTAGGGGTGGTGTGGCCCCACCCCTTCCTGTTTAGGCCCTGCCCTTTCCGGGATGGCCCGGGGCTACTTCAAAAAATTTTGAAATGGTCCCCGGGCAAAAATTATTGCCCACCCCGGACTCCATGGTGATAAGCTGAAGGCTTATATAAGCTTCAAAGCCTCCCCAGGAGCTGGCAGTCCTTGCCCCACCTGGCTCCCAGGGAGGAGGCTTTGCTGCTCTTCTACAGCAAAGCTGCCTCCCCAGAAACCAGCGATTGCAACTGACACCATTAACCAATAAACATCAGTTTCTCAGTTACATTGTGAGTTGGTTACACTCTAACATCGCTAATAAAACTCTGGTTTTATTGAGAGTTCATTCCTAAATAATGCTAGATATGCCTGATCCCAGGGTTACTTTCCTCAGCAGGGCAGCAAGATGGCACTAGAAGCTGAAGCCCACTGTAATAAGGCGGCAGAACACTTAATGTACTTAAATTACCCTGTTAGGAGGTGCTGAAACCTTACACAGAGCTGCAGGTCAATTACTATTAACTCATCCTGGTAGATGTGGCTTATTAGATCCCTACTGCCTATACCCACCACAAAGAGTCAACAGTAATTAATGTGGCACTTCCAGTTCCAGCTAGCAAAGGGGGTGCATTAGAGCAAATACTGCTGCCCCATGACAGTGCACGAGTGCTAACAACCTGGGGCCTCCCGGCCTCAAAAGGTCTTTTGTGTACTTGGGACATGAAAAACATTAATTTAAAGTTGATACAGTAACTGCATCTTTTGGAAGGGACAAACACAGGGCAATTACAAAGAAACTGAGTTTCCCTGAGCCTTCTGAAAATGGGGGGCTGATGTTTCAAGAAGCAGATCAAACAGCTAAGGGTGAAATGCAGACAGCTGGAAGCAAGGTGCCCAATGGTTGAAGTCTACAGGTGGACTGGCTGCTCAAGATGTTCTCCTAGCCATTCATCATTATGGAAAGAGTCTTTGCACTCCAAACAAGCTAGCATAAAGGGTATGGTTACAGGTGGGATGGGGAAGAGATTATTTTTTGGTCATGTATTTTCATGTAGTATCACATGCACAAGTAAAGTGTGGGACACGCTGGTGATGAATGTAGATTACAGGCTACTGAGTAGCTTCTGTGCAGAATCTGTGAGATCTGTTTCTGGGAAGAGGGGAGTTCAGCTTTCTGGCTGTTTGATCCTTGGCCTCTTCTGAGAGCGTCAGCAAAGGCCAAATGTGGCAGCCTACTGATGTTGTTGACTAAGTTGACTGAACCAACCAATTCACTTCATGCACACTCCTCTGTTTCTGTAATATCTTTTAAAGATCATTTCTATATGAACACTGTGACTGATATGTGTCAGAAGTTGGGTAGTATCAACAAAATCCATATAAATTCTTTCATCGCATTTCCCCATACTTTTAATTTTGAAAACATCAACTACACGTCCTTAAAAAAGAAAAGTTAGGCACATGCACAGAGTGTGAAAACTATGCAAGCAATACATTGACAACTTACTGTTTGATGAGAAAATGTCTACATCTGTGTAACATACTTGTGGCTAGTCAGATGTTCGGCAGATATTATGGGTATCTATAGGTAAAAATGTAAAAAATGAATAACATGTGCAACAAATCAATGAAAAGATAGAACATTTAATTAAAAAGAACATAATGGCTCAGAAAAGGGGGGAGCAGCTGTGAGGTGGTGGACTTTATACTATAAGTTAAAGTACGCTAAAGTAGCAACTTAAAACTGAAAAACATTACGGTAAGTACTGTTTGGCCAATGTAAATAAGTATTATTGTTTGTTTAGAAAGTAAGAGATGTTAAAATCTACAAAAGTTCATGCAATGCAGTAATTGAAAGGAGCCCTTTTTGTTGGCCTACACAAAATTCTGTAATTTCACTTAATTATTTGAAAAAATAAATTTTAGTTAAAGTCAGCCAAATTTTCCACCCAGATCATTAACTTTCAGAGTCTCCATTATTGGGTGCCAAAGCTAAAATGCCTTGTACACTGTTTTCACAGTGGGCGAAGACCCACAGCTGAGCTGAGGGTCCTCATCCCCTATAAAAATCTGGTACAAGGTGCCAAAGTGCTCACAATAAAGGAAAGCACCCCAAACCAGTGAATAAGTCTCAAACTCAAAACCAAACTCAAAATACTAGCCTTTGCAAACAGAATGTGTTTGGCTCCTAAGATTTATCAACTCATCTCCATAGTATTTTTTAAAATTAATATCACAAGATAATATTTAGAAGTAGCAAGGAAGCACACAGGACAACCACCTCTCTAGAGCCCAATCCTGCATGCCTGCCAATGGGTGGAACATAGATTGAAGTCAGTGGCAGTGCATGTACACAGGCCTTGCAGAATTTGGCTCTCAATGAGGGAAAACAATATTGTGTTTACAGTGAACTACAAATGTTAAAGGAATTGTACATAATCTTGCATCACAAAACAGGACAGGACATGGAAAGAGGTATTTATGAACAGAAAAACAAGCCCTGAAATATGATGTGATGCTGATTTTTTTCAAGGTTAACAGCTATTTACAGTCATACAAGTTATAGTTTCCATCAGCTAATAATTTTGACATATAAACCCACAAAAGAAAGGGAGGGTGGAAATAATGTTTTGAAATTGAATGGTTTTAGTGTTTGGGATTTTTTTCCACCTCTAATGCCCTCTCTTTACCTGTCATCTTTATACAGTTTTATAGCATTGCCAACTTGCACAGAAATGTGCTTCAAGCATAATGAAGCTTCTCATACCATTTTGTTTACTGCTGCAGGAGAAGATGTTGCACCCAACTGTGTAGAAGCATCAGGGATAGTGCTGTCGAAACATACCAAGGACCTTCAACACCAGTCAATGTAGATGAGGGCCAGATCTTAAGACCTTTCGCATGCATGCGCATTGCACTGCGTGGCATTAAACAATTTCAGCATTGCTTACATACTATATACATATATTAATTATATATGTATATGTTGAGGTTTGGCTGCAATACTTTGCTGAAGTGTGTTATGAGAGTCCAGGGAGAAGATGCATGAAATGGTCAGATTCTACAACAGAAAGTTTCCCTATACTCTCCTTGGGCAAGTGCTTGGCACCTCACATTGAGAGCAATCATATTTTCTGGTTCTCCTTGCTCAAGCAATTCTCAGGGGTATGCAGGCTATACAATCAAAGTGATCTGAATTGTACAGTAAATAACTCATGCTATTAAGATACATCTGACATACAACAGATGTATGTAGCTGATGCTTATTTACAAGAATGATGCTTGAGTATTCCTGGATATTAAATTATTCTTATTCTGGGTTAAATCTATGAGAGACTTAGTTACTCACTGGAAACCAATAATTAAGCCTTTTATTTTCTCTAGCACAAAGAGGTATGTGGTGAAATATTACATTCAGCTTCTTTGAAGACTGACCAGATTATCGTTTGGGCTTTTTATATATCTAATTAATACATCATTATACCATTATGATTTTTAGGCTCGATGGCTGTCCCAATTACTGTATATACAAACAAAGAACTAACAGTTGGCTTAGTAAAAAAAGGTGATGCAAGCAATGATGGACATATTCAAAGTCAAATACTAAGGCTCTGGGTCTGGCCACATAAAAGACTCAGAGCTCTCAACCCTCAGTGAAAATGTACAGAACTCAACACTTTGCTACAGCAACAGGCTATTAACTTCTGGAATTAGTGTCCTACTTTATAAGTGTAGTTGCCTCTGAGTGCAGGCGCATTAGATTTCAGGTACAAGTATAACTGCTCATAGAGCTACCTGATTGGATTTTTAAAAAGTGCTCAGAGTTTAATGGAAGCAGAGTTAGGTCAAAGGTAAGCACTTTTTAAACTCCTGGCCTTAAAGACTATCACAATACCCCTGCAATTAATTGTGAATGCAAAATATCCCCTGCAACATTGGATACTTAGTTAAGGACATTTTTGAAAATCAAATAACCTCCTCTAACCTCTCCCTCTGGATCTCCCAGAGAATTGATAGCGAGCACTACTTGCATCTTAGCAGAGAATTTGGGGCTATGTTTTTAGCACAATGATAATATGCAGGAATTCTAAATTTCTAATATGGGTTTTAAAATTTATTTCTGGGATTTAAATAAAAGAGAAAGGAAATGGTCTTTAGAATGCTTTTATTCTTTTACGTTTAATGTTCAAACTATGGTGTAATATAAAATGACTGAATTTTAAACAATCTCTTGAGTTAAAACACTGGACCAAATTTCATCCTCATTTGTGTAAGTGCAGTTTCCATTGGAATAAATTGGAGATACACCCATGAAAACGTGGCTCCCAACATTTATCTTAACGGCACTGTTTGTTTGTGGCAGTGGAAGGAGAAGTTTAATTTATGGCTTAGCTGGTTAAGCATTTGTATTTTATACTCAGATGCAACAACATTCATGGCTGTAGTTTAGAAAGTTTAATCAGGTTTTTAATGGACATTCAATTAGTTAAAGTGTGTCCATTATAAAATTAATAAAGCCTCTTCTAACTAATACACAAGTTGAGACAACAATTTACAAGTATGCCCTGGGTGGCCTAAACACAAATGCTTTTGTTTTGCTTTGGAAGAGGTTCAGAACATATCAGACTCTTAAATTCCTTATCCTATTATCTCTCCACACACAGCTCCCACTGGCTTTGACCAGAGATTTGAATACAAAAGAACTATAGGTTTTATGTGCACAGAAAAATTGGATTCTGTGTCTGGTTCCTCTCTTTTTAGATCTATGAAAAGAAAAATAAGCAGCAAGGCCTAGGAAAAGTAAGCCTCATGTAAAATATTTTTAGCATCAGAAACAGAGCTGTTGCACCTTTCAAGCATGGACTAAGCTATGCTGCAAGCTCTTAGAGAGAATGTGTAGGCCAACAAGAAGTAAAATCAAAACCCCCATGCTCATTAAAAGCACCAATTTCAAGTTGTTTTTAAGGAACAAAGCTGTAAATTAGCAAACCTGGTTGGCTGTGGCTGTTGCAGCGAAGGGGACACTTGTGGCAGATGTTGTTGCCGCAGACACAGTGGCTGGCGTAGCACCGTGCACCATGGGAACTTTCGGAAGGAAAATCATATAAGCCAACATACAGAAGAGTGTAGCAGTATGGGAACCATGGCAACATGTGATAGAATAATTGAGCATGGTATTTATCATAGCAATAAGCCATGTGACGAGACATCATTGCCAGCGAGTGACATGCAATCACAGTGCAAAGCAGGACAACATTCCAGGGAGAAGGGGAGAAAAGGAAATGAAAGAGGGGAAAAAAGGGAAAAATGCTTGTTAACATCAAATCAAGAAAATGAACACAAACAAGTTCAATTGCTTCAATACTAAATCAACAAAAGGATTTTTAAAAGGCCCTATGTTTACATTTTTATGTCTAAGCAAAAATACAAACAAAAAATCCAACCCAAGTATCTATCACACAATAAATTAATTAGTTTTAATGAAAGAATATTTATATATAACTATAGTAAGATACAGTATGTTACTTAATACAACACAGTGTCTAAACACAAACTCATAGTCCAATCAAAATCCACCAAGGAAAAAATGTGCAATTCAGAACACTACTATCCAACTTCTAGGTGTCTATGTCAATTAAATAAAATAACTGCATTTAATTGACAGTTGTTAGTGTAGAGGGTGTGGGGAGGGGGAGGTGAACTGGCACCAGAGCTGCAAGTTAAAACCTAACAGTGGATTTTGAGGGTCTGTGAGATGCACCACAGGTTTAAGATAATCAAGAAACAAAGCTGGCACCTACCAACACTTGTAGCGGGTGTCATGCACAATATTGAGCCTGCCCATCATGCATTGCAACAGGAAGGTGGATTTGAAAAGGGAAAAGAATTAAAACAACCCATCACACGTGTAATTAGAAAAATTTCATTTGAACAAAGAAGAAAAATTGTTATTATGGGAACAGTGGCATGTAACTGTCAGCACAATCAAATCACACAATAGCATAGTGATCAATTAGAACTAGTCTTAAGTGAAGAAAAAGCTGAACTGTGTGCTGGTACATTTTGTTTGCCTTTATTTCTGTATAGTTTCAGTTGTCTTTAAAACTTACTAGAAAAAGTCTCAAGGCTTATTTCAAAATTCAGTTTTTATCAGATTCATTTTTTATCTTTATGACAATCGGTTAGCATAAAAATAAACATGTATTTCTTTTTTAACTGCATTTTATTATGATTAAAGGAAAAGATCAAACATGTTGTTTATCTTTAACACCCTTAGGGGGAGCCAACACCCAAAATTATGTTAATCCTAACACTGAGATTATATGGAGATATGTACAATAATAAAGAATGAATGAGTGGGATTGTTTTACACATTCTTCAACCTATATGCGCAAGGGACCCTCCACACTGAGTTCTCCCTGCCTAAGCTCCTCAATTTCTGATGCTGCTGAGGACGGAAGTGGCGTGTGCAGGTTGAGAATTGGAGCAGCCTAAGGGACATGTTGTCCCCTTCTTCGTTCAGCAATAAAAACAATACAACCTAGGGCTGTGCTCTTTTATCTGCAGTGGTCCCAGGAGGGACTCCAAGAAGATCTCACCAAAATGAGTGATTGGACAACAAAATGGCAAATGAAATTTAATGTGGATAAGTGTAAAGTAATGCACATCGGGAAAAATAACCCCAACTATACGTACAGTATGATGGGGGCTAATTTGGCTACGACAAATCAGGAAAGAGATCTTGGAGTTATCGTGGACAGTTCTCTGAGAACTTCCACACAGTGTGCAGTGGCGGTCAAAAAGGCAAATAGGATGCTAGGAATTATTAAGAAAGGGATAGAAAATAAGACCCAGAATATCGTACTGCCCCTTTATAAAACTATGGTATGCCCACATCTTGAATACTGTGTACAGATGTGGTCTCCTCACCTCAAAAAAAGATATTTTGGCCTTGGAAAGGGTTCAGAAAAGGGCAACTAAAATGATTAAGGGTTTGGAACGGGTCCCATATGAGGAGAGGTTAAAGCGACTGGGACTTTTCAGTTTAGAAAAGAGGAGACTGAGGGGGGATATGATAGAGGTATATAAAATCATGAGTGGTGTGGAGAGGGCCGATAAAGAAAAGTTATTTATTAGTTCCCTAAATAGAAGAACTAGAGGACACCAGATGAAATTAATGGGTAGCAGGTTTAAAACTAATAAAAGAAAGTTCTTCACACAGCGTGTAGTCAACCTGTGGAACTCCTTGCCAGAGGAGGCTGTGAAGGCTAGGACTATAATACAGTTTAAAGAGAAGCTAGATAATTTCATGGAGGTTAGGTCCATAAAAGGCTATTAGCTAGGGGATAAAATGGTGTCCTTAGCCTCTGTTTGTCAGAGGCTGGAGAGGGATGGCAGGAGACAAATTGCTTGATCATTATCTTCGGTCCACCCTCTCTGGGGCACCTGGTGCTGGCCACTGTCGGTAGATAGGATACTGGGCTAGATGGACCTTTGGTCTGACCCAGTACGGCCGTTCTTATGTTCTTATGTAAGGAATGGTTTGAATAAAGTCCTGTGTGTTTTAATTGTCCAACCCCACTAAATGAATCTCATGGGTCTTGGTAATATATAGTTGTTAGGGCTAAGGTTGTGAGACAAAATAATTTCTCAGTTCACTGGCTGCTCCAAAAAATAATTTAAAACATTTTTATTTTTGGTCCAATAAAATGTTTTGTTTGAACTGAAGCATTTTGTTTTGATTTTGAGCTTTAAAACAAACATTTTGATTTTTTTTAAACAACTGAAACAATTTGGCAAATCAACCCAAATTCACAAAATTATTTGGTCAGCCTGAATCTGCAATTTTTGCTAATTTTTTGGCCAGCTGTAGTAAGTGTAGTGATGATTTTGCACACAATATTATTGAAAATATGTAGACATTGTGGGATAAACTGAAGATGAAATGTCAACTTTTACTTTCATTTTCCTCCCAAAATAACTATTTTGTATTTTAAATGCAAGATAAAGTGCAGGCCTCCCACACAGTCCTAGGCACACTTGGCTGGAATTGTTTCTAGACTGCAGGACATACTTTAATTGGTCATATGTTGTTGGGTCTGTGGGCCTTTCCAAAACATCAACAATACTTAGATAACTGTTCAGTTGAGAGAGATAATCTTGTAGCCTGCCACTCACTTTGTGTTAATCAATAATCAATTAATTCTCCAAAGAGACATCAATGTCAATATAAGTACTGCATTTTTAGGCATGCCCAACTGCCAATTTTCAAATTCCACTACTTTGGCAATCTCATTTATTTGCTAAATGCCTTGCTCTATATTGAGAACTCAGGATTTGCATTATTTTTGTTTCTTATCCAAAACTTAAAAATGAACCATTATAAACAAAGGGCCCAATTCTTCATGTTCCAACATACTGAATGTTTTTTGAAAAATATTTGCTTCCCTATTTAACCATATTGTTAGATAAATTTACTCTGATATTAAAATAATGAAATCCTGAAAATGGGGATCATATGAAAACAGAAACAGACTATGAATAAAACTGTCTGTCTGTGGTAGCTACTGCTATATGTTTGCCTTAGTGAGACAAGGTGGGTAAAGTAATATCTTTTTATTGGACCAAATACTGTGAGTGAAAGAGAGGCTTTCGAGCCTCTATGAGACAGACCTCTTCTTCAGTTCTATGTACGCTCAAAAACTTCTCTCTCTCACCAGCAGAAGTTGGTTCAATAAAGTATATTACCTCACCCAATTTGTGTGTCTCATATCCTGGGACCAACATGGCTACAATACCTCAGTATACTATTGTCTTGACACAATATGGCAACAACAAAAATAAATTACTGTGCTTGGATGGTGATACATGTTATCCTCTTAGCTTGTGGTAGGTGGTATATAAATTTATAAGACATCTAGCTTTGCCCAAGCCCAAAGCCATTACCTTGTGGAGAAAAAAAAATCCCAGTAATGAATATAATTAATGTTGGGGATATCATGGATGTTAATGCCTGTTATTATTAGAAGATATATTTAAGGCTATTGGGGAAAACTGCATCATTAATCTTTCTGATTACTTTACTGTATTACACAAAAAACAATGTATATATTCATGAAATATGTTTTAAAGGAGGGTATTTAAAGGAAAAGGCCTTATCATGCTTGTTTTACTCACATGTCATTTGTTACTGAAGTCAATGAGACTTCTTGTGTGAGAGAGTATGTGGCCCAAGATTTGGCCCTGAACTACAAACTGTGCACCAAAAACTTTGCTCTCAATTATACCCATACATACTCCATGATGTCAATCAGGTTGCATGAGTATAACTGAGAGCTATGACACCCTATGTTATTCAACACATACAAATGCCCTATTTATCATGTTTTACATATTTTATTACACCTAGCAAATTATGTCATTCCATGCATAATTAAATCTACATGCTGAAAATAAGAGTTAGCTTTCTGTAACGATTCCCTGAAAAATAACCGTAAAGCTTTCAGCTTAAATTTTAGTTTGAGTTATCATCATCATCAATGTTATAACCAGTACACACAGTTTTGAGAGGGATTTGCAGCAAATGAACATAAGCCAGCAATGAAAATACTAGCTAGGGTGCAATAACTTGCAAATATGAAGACATAATGCAGTAGGACCCACTTGCCAATAATAAAAATCACTGTTACTATTATCTTAATATTTATCTTGACTTCAAAAGCTTTGATTTACTAATACGAATGTATGAACACTGTATTTGCTAGTTCAAATGTTCCCTGACTTTTCAGCACCAGACATCATTTGATTTCTAGCATGTGCTAATTTAACTGATTATAATTTTTCAGATACATTGTTTCCAGACTGAATATAGTAATTCATGAATACTCTGTTTTCACTGGGATTTTAAGCAGTTCCTTTTCTATTTCCTACTCCTGATTTCCTATTTTACTCAGTTTTTTATTCAATTAAATCTCGAAAGCACCATACAGATCAGATTATCAGTACAGAACACAAATGCTTCAATCTTCATGAAGAATCAGTGTTATGAAGCCTGATCCTACTCCCATTAACTTTTCAAAGGGAGCAAAAATTACTCCCCAGAGCCAGAGGTCCCAATTAAGGAAAATGCTAAATAATGTGTCTGAATCCATCTCTAGTTAGGAAAGCACTTAGGGCTGGATGCTGCTTTCACTGAAGTCAGAGGCAAAACTCCCATTGTTCAGAGTGGGTTTAAAGGATCAGCCTTTTAAACACATACTTTTTAATGGTGTTTATTTATCTAATTCAGCTAGGCACCTAGTGGCATTTTCCACACACACTTTGGCATCTAATTGCCATTCATTTCAAGGAGACTAACACAGCTAGGAGCTTTTGAATACCTGACAGGGTGTCTCACTTAGCTTCAAGTCCCTACATTATTTTCTGGCCCTTTATGTTTTCCTAATTGGGAGCCTAGTTTGAAACTTTATACACTGATCTAATGTCATGTCTAAGATGCAGTAATCCAAATTGAGCTGGTTAAATGTTACCAATGTAAGTACCAGTGGTGCAGTGCACCCACAGTGGATGTAGCAGACTCATGATCTGACTTGCTAAAGTTTTGTCCCACATCTATACTAGAGCTGTTTCAGATGAAATGCCCTCTGAGTACTTATCCCACAGCTCCTGAGGAAGCTTCTGAAAGCAGTGGATACTGGAAGACTACAAAGGGCCAGAGGTGCACAGCAGAACAATCTAAACCATTTCAATGTGAAGTATTTTAAGTCCAGATCCTCAGAGATTTCCGTGTCTAACTCATTGAAATCAGACACCTGTGCCAGTTAGGAGTTGTGTCTTAGTTGTGGTATTTTCATTTTTCTACTTTTTCTGACATGTCACCACACCCTGTAATTATGGAAAGGCTCCCTCCCTGCCAACACTTCACCTGCACTGACATTATGACAGATGAAGTCTGGCCTATTGCACTTTAGAAGAAATAGCTACAGATTAAGGACTAGACTGTGAGTTGCTTTGTGCCTAAGTGAGAGAGAGAGAGAGAGAGAGAGAGCATCCGGAGCATTCACCTCCTTGTTCTTTTAATGGGGAGCATTACCACTGCTCCTCATTAATATTACTGCTGGCTACTCCTGAGAAAAGCCAGGAGAGCAATGAAACATGTTCCCATCCTTCACACTGGCTGGGCCTGAAGGAAAGCATGCATTGCACCTGTTTAAAGGGTGGCAGAGCTGCCACTTTGATGGGCACTTTTCAAAGCCCATGAAGGTAGGGATAGTCATCGGTGTGAGACACAAGGTAGTATGCTAAAATGCACTGATAAAAACCCCAAAAGACTTGGTCACACTGGGGTCTGAGTGCAGCTGTAGCCATGGATGACAAGGTTCAGAGGCACCGGGACATTTACCTACTACATGTCCCCTTTTATTCCTCCGTGAGCCATTTCATGCAAGGTAGTCAGAATCTGAGCTCTAGAATGAGGAGGTATGTTTGAAACACAAACCCAACATCATTGCCAAACATGAAATTCAGCCCAAATCAGAGGATCCATGTAAGGTCCTGCAGACTACATACATCCTTGAGGCACAAGTCCCGTGGAAAGTGTTGTCCTCTGGTGAATTTCATCAAGAAAAGTCAGTTATTACTCTTTGGGGGCCTAATCCTGAATGGGGCTGAGCTCCCTTGGCTCCCATTAAAGGGTTTAATCATGAAACGTGGCATGTACCTGTTGGGAGTTGCCAGACACCCTGAGCTCCATGTAAAGTCAAGACGACAGAACTGAGGACACCCAATCTCTCTCAGGACTGGGACTGCTGTGTGAGCCTCCTAAAAATATAGTGTAGGTTCCATTCCTGGCGCCATTGGAAATCAATTGAAAAAATACTACTTCCACAGCTGTGCTGACCTCACTAATGATAATGATGCACAAGCAAGAATTAAACTAATTTTAGGGGCCACAAAGAGAAGTGAAAAGTGTTATTTTAGTTGAAAGTAATGTTGTTTTAAAGTTTCTGTGACAGCATTAGAGCAATGGCAAACTAGTCTGCCCCTTAACAGTGATTTTTAATAAAGAAATGAAAAACAGAATTGGTTCAATGGTCTGTATTGGCTAAATCCTGAAACCGCTAGCCTGTTCCCTCTGAATTCAGCCTCCAGAATCCCAGTGGCATTTCAGTAAGTCCTGAAGTTCTTCTTTATGCCAAATGCCCACTGACTTCAGTATGAAGTTGCCTGAGTAAGGACCAAGAAAGGCCCACAGAATTATTGATTATTCCCTGTCAGTTATGTGATGCAAATGCAGTTCTATTTATACAAATAGTATAAATGATCTTCACAGTAATGGGCCTGATTCTAAGGGGCCTGAAATGTACCAAACCCCTACTGATTTTAAGGGATGCTGAGGTGCTCCTTAACAGAGATGCATAGCACCAACCAAGATTTAGGGAATTTCTAAAATATGTGAAGCCTGCAGGATGGACTGTGATTGTCTACTATGTAAATACATGTAAATACATGCTAAGAGACATTTATGTCCCTTAAATATGTGTATGAGAGGCCTGATCCAAAGACCACTGGAATCAATGAGTGTCTTTCTATTTACTTCAATGGGCTTTCAATCAGACCCTAGTTGCCCAATGAGCTTCAGTGGGTCCAGAGAAGACACACCTCATGTCCAGCAACTGTTCTAAATGTGTAGATTACATGTATACTTTGTTGACTGAATGAGAGACCACACCACCAAAAGCAGAAGTGAATCATGTTTATGTGGCAGAAACATGTCAAAAATGGTTAGAAAATATTTTTTCCATTTCTGATTGCCAGTGGTCTCATTTCTAAAAAAAGGTCCACTCTTTAGAGTTAAAAGTTGCCTTTCCCACTTTCACTAAAACCACGTATAACAGAGTTTTAAATAAACTGAAAATATGGATTTTATGAAGCAAGTAGTGACACAAACTTTTTATAGACCCAATCCTGCAACAAAAAAAATGACTTCAGCAAGATTTTTTTAGAAGTAACAAGTACAGATTTGGGTTCTGCAACAATCATATTAAATTGTTAAGGATCATTGCATTATTCTTGATGAAAAACAACTGGGGGGAGGTCTATCATGCTCACGTTAAAATTAATAGAAAAATTTTGGTGACTGATCCCGATTTTTTTTTTTTTTACAAGTGCACTCTCAAAGTGCTTCCATATTTGCCTTACGCTGGGAATGAGGGACAAGGGATGGATCACTTGACAATTACTGGTGTTCATTTCTTCTGGGGCACCTGGTATTGGTTATGGTCAGAAGACAGAATACTGGACTAGTAGATGGAGCTTTCTTTTGACCTAGAAGGTCTATTCTTATGTTCTTATATTAGCTAAGCTATAATGCTATCTAATTATTCATTTCATGATTACTAAGTAAAATTCAAAACCTCACCCTTCATAAAAATGATATGTTTCACAAGTTAAGGCAAAGAGGGTCTTACCGCAAAAAGGAGTAATACAAAACAGCTCAAAAGATGTATAATAAAGTATTAATTAGGAAAAAAGAGAAAGAAGAGAACAGATTTCAGAGTCTGTTTTGAAATGACAGAATATGTTCTTCCAAAACATTGATTTTCATTAGAGTGAAGAACATCTACCCAGCTTCCAAGACAAGCATACATAGAAACAGCATTCGACAGGATCCCTACCTGATCATGAATATCTTAATTCCTAGACTTCCTATCCTCAGTCTATTCTAACAGCATCCTACTGTAACTGAGCTTATATCAATGACTATCAATACAGATTTATTCTAAACGTTGGACACTAATTTCGTGGCATACTTTGCTCTACAAAAACTAAAGAGATACTTACCTGGTGGAAGGAAGGCTGTATGCTGTTGTAACTGCATGTTGGCAAGAGCTTGTTGGTACTGGAAAATACCAGTATTAAAGACTGCGGTGGCACCATTGGTTTTTTCAAGCGCAGGCCTCTTTGGTAATGGGGGAAGTACAGCTTGAGGAATTCCCTGAACAGTGAATGAGTATAAAAAAATAAAGTCCAGTCCAAAAGAAAAAAAGAAAGAAAAAAGAAAAAGAAAAATCAGTAGAAGGCAAAAAAGCATCAGGCAGCACCATGTTTATCCATGAGCAAGCAAGCACCAGAGCAGACTTAACTACCAAGTAAAAAGGCAAGGTGACAGCTTTAAAAGGAAGCATTACTTTAGTGTGACAATAAAGTAATATAAGTAAATATGTTGGAGCTCAAAGTTATGATAAGGTGCTAAAATATTATATAAAGCTTTGGGTTTTCAGTAAGAAGCAACAATATTGGAGGAGGGGGGGAAAGCTGCACTGCTAGCTCCATGAGGATTGACAAATAAAAGCAATGTTAATAGTAATCTTACAGAGTGAATGAAACAGATAGGATAATATTAAAAAATATACCCACAGTTCCCAAAGTCTAACTAGACATGCAAAAATGTACCAAAGCATGCTGGTACTTGAACATTGCATTACAAATGTTAAATCTACATAAGAATATCACTAAGCCATGCCAAGCAAACAGATACACAAATACATAGTAATAAATACAATTTTAATGTCCTCAAAGTACTTCATTTACAACATTCTAAAAGGTGGTTAAAACTGAATGTGGGCTGCTGCACTTTAGGAACATTTGTTTGGCATATACATTTATGTATATATTGCATTCTTTCCCACTAATCGGAACAGGAAACCACACTCAGTTTTCCATTGTATTTCAATACTTTACAAATTAATAAAAAAAACTTGTATCTACAATAAAGCTACATGCCAAGCTAAAAGGTGAAAGGTCATAGTACCAGGTCAAAGGTTGCCTCGAGGGGTCGCTTCAGTGATTTGACAGCCGACTGAGTCTTAATTAGCAGGCAGCGAGCACATGATGGCAATGGGCCAGTGGGGTTCAAGCGCATTAACATAAACAGCAAGCAGAGGTGCATCATGGGGGCAGCAGTGCATTTTTGGGTAGGTGAGAAAAAACAAATAAAAAACAAATCATCGGAATGCCATATACAACAAATAACAAGACTAAGCATGCACAATAAAGGCACTACTGAGTTGTTATTGTGAGGATTCAACCTCTATGTAGTTAATTACAAACAAGATAATCTAACAGAAAAGAGTGAAAGAAGGAGAGAGAAAGAGAATCTGCCTTCTGTATTTTTGCTCAAGTATCCATAAACAAACAGAAAAAAGGCCTCTCTCATGTTTATTGTACTATGCTAGGGACATCAAACCATGATGTAGTATTTTAATGGTCAAATCATGTAGTTATATAAAAATATAGGACAACATTAACAGCTAAGCAAAGAACAAAAACTGGATCCATTTAAATAAGTTTTAGATCACATTAAAATTTAGCATAAGCAAATAGCCTGTTTGTACTAATTTATATCATCTTCAAATGTACTGTAGTTTTCCTACTTCCTTTAACTGCAATATTCAAGCATCGCTAGCTGTGCAATTATTCATCATACTGTAATATTTAAGATGAACAAACCAATTAAATTTCCCTCAAATAATGTTACAGTCTATTTGCTTGAAAACCTACTTTTAAGTAGTTTCAGATCATGTTTTTTAAATTAAATAATTTTTAAGCATTTGCTGTTGGTACAAAAAAAACCCCACACATAGATTAAAGAAGAGGAAAATGAAGTTTAGTGTAGAAACAGGAATACCAGTAATGGTAATTTAGATGGATATACTTAAAGACAGAAATAATGATACCTGCAAATACAGATTTATAGCAACACATACACACACTATCTATATATAGATAGATACATATATTAGGTCTACATATAAGTAGACACATGTATGTGTACTCACACACTCACACACATCCTTGTATATGCCAGCTCCCAAAAATTAGTGACATATTTTAAGTCTGAAACTATTTAAGAGTAGATATGGCATCACATGCTGTGAAAGTTTATTACACTGTGTAGTGACTGGGATACCTGAACAAACATATCTTCAGCAAGAATAGTTAATGAATTAATCCTTTTCTAGCATCAAAATTATATTTGGAAATTGATTTGGAACTCACCATGGCAGCTGCAGTAGCTGCTGCTTGGGCAGCTGCAGCTTGGTTAACCTGGTACTGGGCAGCCTTGATCTTGGCTTGCAGATGTGCAGGAGGGTGAAAATATTTGCACTTTTCCCGTGAGCACCTTCCTTTGATGTAATCCATGCAGACAGTCACCGTGTTGTCATTGGTATCAATCATTGCACTGTCAGCAGGATGAGCAAACCGGCAATCATTTTCTCCTCTGTTACAATTGCCACGCTGGTACTCTCGACATACCTGCATCATCATCAAATGAAAATTAGTGAATGTGCCTGGATATCACATGACACTGCTGATTTGAGAAAAGTGATCACAGAAAAGGTGTAAAAATAGTCAGCATTTTTAGGGAACTCTTTCAAAAACAAATTAAAATCTTAGTAGTGCAAAGGGGCCTGTAAGTTTGGCATCTTGAATTCATGTTAGAGGTTCCTTACACTGCTTCTGGGGTAAAAAAGAACTCAAGTAAAGGTGAATCAGCCCCAGAGAACCCAAATCAACTGATTTCTACTACTGGTTACATTTGGTCCAGTTATGAAGGTGCACTGATTTTGAAAAAAATGTGTTTGCAATGTTCATGTTGAATGATAATTGCAACAATAAGCCAAGGTCAAAGCTAACAGTGTAACATACATTTCTAAAGTACATTGCTAAGAATTGTTTTATTAAAATAAGTATGTACAATTATTGTCAAAATAAACTTCCTAATCCTTTGAGATCAATTCCATAAGCTACCTATTTGACTTCAGTGCATTGTATAGTATTACTTTATGATTCTCCTGTATTTATATTGAGGTATGTCAGCAACAGGATCAATAGAAATACAGCACTCAGATATATTCCATCCTTTTACCACAAGAGGGCAACTCAAAACACACAATGACCTATAGTTCGTTTTTTCTGAACCTTCCTCATAACAGGTCTAACTAACCAACCAGCTAACCAACTCTCGTTTTTTTAATCCCAGGTAGGATTAAGAGGCAGTAGGTAAAAAAAAAAACAACAACACAGGTGCAGTGACTGTGTTTATATTGCACATTGAAAACAAAAGCTTATAGAAACACAAATCCAGATATTTCTTTTGATTCAGGAGAAACACCACCCTAACTACTTGTTCCAATTACAAAAACTTTCACTGGATGCTAGAGACTGCAAAAATCCATCACTGGTTTTACAACCATCCCCCACTAATAGAGCAGTAACTTCTCTAAGTGGTAACTTCCTCTTATTTATTACATCAAGATGTTGGGCTTATTTCTCCTGAGCTTTGCAAATCCTAAATTTAAAGGAACTAGATTCAAATTTCAATTTTATTCTTAGTTCTTTACAAATCATGACCCATAACAATCACAGTAATGAGTTTTACATACCAACTTCCAAAAGATAATTTAGATAATGCAAAAGTTCATACCCAGGTAAACTTGCACAATGAGCCAAACTAATGTAACAGACAAAATTTTCTTTTAAAGGTAAGTTCTGCATTTTTAGCATTTTCTCAAGAAGCTTGGCTCTGATTACTACAACAACTCAAATAGCTCTTCAGTTTTCATCCACACTGGCTCTCCAGCTACACTTTAACACTCTGTACTCCTTAAAAACTCAATCAAATGATACTAAAGCCATTTTTACACTATGCGAAAGGTAGATGTTGCCGCAATTAATCCCCCAGGGTTCAATTTAGAGGATCGAGTGAAGACCTACTAATTTGATCTGAGACAGCACCCCTGTCGGTACTGGTACTCCTGCTCCTCACAGGAAGTAAGGGAAGCCAATGGGAGCATTTGCTACTGTCAACCTCCCACTCTGTGGATGGTGATTTAAGATACATCGACTCCAGATATGTAATTAACATAGCTGGAATTGTGTATCTTAAGTCGATCTTTTAGTATAGACGTGCCTTAAGACTCTTACCTACAGCTCCATTTGGTAGCAGACTTGCCACCTCCCCAGTCTAGACCACACATACGACTCTATTTTTAGGTTCATGTTTAGGCAGTTATTCTACCAAAGTAATGCTATCAGGCCATATCTAATAGTTTCCCTTAGTTTGCTTCTTTATACTGAGTAGCAACTTTTCCAACCTACAACACATTTTACATGTAAAATAAAAAATATGTATCTTTTGTACTCTGACAGCTATGTTAGATCTCCTATGACCTTGAAATATAAAAGTACTGTATCATGAGAAAATTCTCTCTCTCTCCCTCTCTCTCTGCTCAGAAAAGAGGCGGCAGCTCAAGAGTCCAATGCATGAATTCAGCCATATCTGCAGTGTTTGGATAAAATTTAAAATTATTCACATTCAAACAAAACTGAAACTTTTTTGAAATTCCGATAACGTCAGTCAACTCGTTCCTTTACATTCCCCTTTTCTATTTCATGTTATTTTCTACTGTCAGATTTCTGCCAAGGCCAGAAGCAGGAATACAGAGAAGAGCAGACTTCTACTCAAAGTATTTTTAGTTAAATTTATGATATATTGGAACTCTCCTAGGGAAGTTTAATCTCATGAAATCTCCATCTTGATTTCCAGATTGGCTGGCATGGTTAAATCTAGCTAAACATCCAAACTTCTCTACCTGAACTAAACACAATCTCCAAAACATTTGAAGTTGATCCTTTTACTAGTAACTTGGGATGTCAATGTGTAGTCAACTACATGATTATCCGATAAATCTGATCTTATCGGTTAATCTTGTCGACTACACATTCCCTCCTCCCCCCCCCCCCCAGTGCCTCTGATACAGAGGCAGCAAGGAAGGTGGGAGCAGAAGCCCATGAGAAGCTGGCTTTAAGCAGGTTCCCCATGAGCACTGGGTCAACCTGCCTTCCCCCACCCCCAGGCTGCTACTTCTGATAGAGAGGCAGCAATGCAGAGGGTGAGGGGGGAGCAGGCTGGAGCCAATATGCACAGGGATCTGGTTTTCAGGCAGGCTCTTGGCGTGTGCCAGCTCCGCGGACCCTACAGAGACAGTGAGAGGGGCAGGCAGCTTAAATGCTGGTTACCCCCAGCACCAGCTCCATGGTGCTGCCTGCACCTTTGCGCTGCTACCTTTATCTCAGAGGCAGTAGCATGTGGGAGGGGAGGCTACCACGAAGCAGCCTCTGTTTGTGGCAGGCCCAAGCTCCCCATGGAAAGAGACTGCTCCGTATCCCACGGCTGCCCTGCAGCAGCAGCCCCTGCAGACAGAGGCTAGTCTAGCATCCCATGGTGCAGGCTCTGTCCAGTGAGCCTGGGCCCATTGCAAACAGAGGCTGGTTGATGGCAGCAGCTTCTGTCCATGGGGAGCTCGAACTCCCACGAACAGGGTCTGATGCCACCCTGCGCTGCTGCCTCTGTATGAAAGGCAGCAGTGTGAGGTGACAGAGGGTTCCCTGGGAGTGGGGCCAGGAGCGCACTGGCTGCTGGCCCGGCCCTTGGCGGCTACAGAATAGTCGTGTAACCGCTAAGATTTCATGTGGTTACATGACTATTCTATTACACAATATTTAACATTGTTATTAGTAACTATCAACAACTTTATTGCAGGGATATTCTCACTGATTCTAGGGCCCCTATGGCTTGCATAGAATAAGTTGTGGTCTGTATCTGTCTTAAAAATAAATGATTTTAATTTCCTTTTATGAATGTTGAAAAGAATAAAAGCCTGTAGTTGTAGAACATTCATAGTTTAAGCTTCCAAGAGCATGTGTGTTACCTTAATGAACAAAGCAGTACATCATTTTTGAAAATATAGTTTTAAAACTGAGAACAGAATTAATAATTTGTAAGTTTTGACTAAAATCCCATCTGCTTTATTAAACTGGACAATGCTAAAGGCAGGGAGCTAAACTGTGAATCACTCAATAATCATATAATTTCAAATTATATTAATTATAGAAAAAAATCAGGTGCATGCTGTAGAAATAAAGCACATTTATTCACTGAGTAGGATTAAAGATCTGTAAATATTTAGAAGCCAGAAGAGCATTTTTATAGTCAATAAAATGCTAAATAGGAACTCTCTCTCCAAATACAAAATCTAGATATTCTAGAAGGCAGACCAAAATAAGTTAATGTCCTTACATTCTACAAGTAGAATAAATCAGATTCCAGAAGAATAGTTGCTGTTTTTGTGAAGAGGAGAGAAGCGAGGGTGAGAGTATAATTGTAGAGGAGGAACCACTAAGTGAACTCCAATATAGTCTGAATCACAGTCAAAACAAAACAAAACAAAAATATCCAAAGATGGGAAGCACCTGGATAAAAAAAGAACACTGTCCTAAAATGGCTCAACAAATCCACTGGAAGGACAGAAAATTGGCTTAACTAGTAGACTGTTTGCTTTCAGGAGCAGTGAAAATAGCAGAGGTAACAGACCTCCTATTTCCTATCTAACACAAAATTTCCGTTGTACAGATGGCTGCTTGAATCCAACAGAACAAACTGTCTAATCAATCTGGGAAGGCAGGGACAACTCCAGGCATCTCTCCATTCAGATCAATGCAACAGTAGCTGCATTGCCAGACAGCATAAAGTTCCTAACACTAAGGCCATGTTTACACTAGGAAATTATTTTGAAATTACTAAATTTGACAACCAGCATGATCTACTACACGGAATCACTGAAATTAGTTAAAGACAGGCTCTGTTAATGTAGACACGCTACCTTGGACTTAGAGCCACAGGAAGCACTGGGAAGTAATTAGTTCAAATTAGTGGCACCAGAGTATCCACACTACCGTTATTCTGAAATAAGTATTTCAGAATTAGCGTTACTCCTGATGAAAAGCAGGAGTATAGAATTCGAATTCTGTGGCCTGTTATTTCGAAATAATGGGCTTGGTAGTGAGGATGTTCTGCTTATAAATTCGATGGGGGGTGGGGTGGGGCGGGAAGGTTGGGGGTCATTTTGAAATAAAGTCCTAGTGTAGACCAGGGCTAAGTGTCTCTGGACTGATTTAGTAAAGACACATAACTAGGGGCTTGACCACACACGAAAATTGTAGCAATTTAACTAAATAAGTTTTAAAACTGTTTAGTTAAATTGATAAACCCAACAACCTAATGTGCAAGAAACTCTTATTTCACTTTAGCAAAAGATGGTAAGATATTTACTTCCACTAACTTGAGCATATAAAAATTAAGTGTATTATTGAAGCAGTTGATAATGCTGTTGTTATAATAGGCAAGAAATGCAGAACGAGTTCGTGAACTGGAAATCAGAGAGTAAACCTGAAAAGAGGGGCAAATGATTATTTCTTGCAAGCTCCAAGGGCAGGGAATGACTGGGGATCTGTGAAAAAAATGAGCAGGGACAGAGCAGCCATAAAAGCTCTGGTTTAAATGAAACAAAAAACAGCACTTTAAAGACTAACAAGATGGTTTAATAGGTGATGAGCTTTCGTGGGCCAGAACCACTTCCTCAGATCAAAATGAGATCAGATCTGAGGAAGTGGGTCTGGCCCACGAAAGTTCATCACCTATTAAACCATCTTGTTAGTCTTTAAAGTGCTACATAGTCCTGTATTTTGTTTCAGCTACACCAGACTAACACAGCTACATTTCTATCACTATTCTGGTTTAAATGGGCATTGCTTCAGAATAGGATTCTCCTATTTTGTGCCATTGAACATGGGGGATATGACTGAAATGTGAGCAAGCCATATGATTGTCTTCTCTAGAGGACTCCCCTGAAGCATCCACTTGTGAGTAGGGTCATCAATATGCTGGTGTTACTTCACAAGTGAAAGTTACCAAAGTGAAAGAAGCCCTGCTCTCTCCTCCACTGTAATGTGAAACTTTTCTCAGGTCAAAGTGAAGCCCTATCCAGGACAAATCCTCAAACAATTATTTTCCACCAGGAAACCTGCAACAAATGAGAAACTTCTTAAGTCTCAATGTGTATATCTCCAGTGGTTTGTAACTTTTTTTCAATCAAAGTTTAAAGCAAAGCGGCTTGGTCATTTTAAAAAGATTATTGCTTTTGGATGCTTGCTGGGGCTTTTAAAATTTTGAAAATGGACCTTAGGTTAGACTGTGGTTAGTACAATTAGGTGTTCAAGGAGGAGCACAATCCTCTACTACAGAGAAATGTGATCCCCCACTTTGCTAATGTTTTAAATGTCATAAGAACATTAACAAACACATTCTGACCAAATGCTCCATTTTGAAGCTCTCCTGTCAAATGCTCCATTTTGAAGATCTACTGTCCTTGTCTCCAATTTTCAGCAAATTCTTATACATGCAAGGCACCATGCTTTCTGGAGCTTCCTGAATGTAGAAAGAGTGCAGCATGCTTTTGACACAAACAGGTCAGCAGGTGGACTTAGCCAGCACTTTGAAGGAGATCCCAAAATAATTCTCACAGCAGCACTGTCTTCTCAGATTCATTTCAGGTCCTCACATTGTTTACTTATCTTTCTTCATTGGTCTTAATTCATCCCTGGCAAGTAACCACTGTGATGTAGAAATTATCAAAAGAAAACCCTCCTTGATGATTTGGAAGTAACGGAAGAGTCAACATTGCACAGGTCTCAAATTGCTACACCAGTGATCTGGCTGGGTTTCTGAAAACTCTCCTCCTTAAAAAAAAAAAAATCTCCAAAAGGGGAAGTGAAGTGATCTTTCAAAAGAGGAAACTGTGGTGATCTAAACTCTTATTATAGTTCACACAGACTTGGGAAATGTTCAGAGAGTGATGACACTTTGGATGACATTCTACACTGCTTCTAACTTGCAACTCTCTAAGTAGCAACTTGGTAACTATGAGAAGAGTTTGTGGAAGGGACATAACTTCCATACAAGGAGACAGATTTCCTCTGGATGCAGGTCCAAAAAATGGCAGAAAAAGTTATGAATTATTTTATTTTAAAATGTTTGGAATGGCAATCCATTATTTTCCTTCTCACTTTTTCCTTCAAATCCTGATGGGCCAGATCCAAAACCGGTGTAAACTGATTTACAGCAGTTGAGGATCTACACCCCAAATTTTAACTTACCTCAACATCTCTCTTAATTGAAAAGACACAATTTTTATGATGTAGGGATGTAAAAGGTTTACCCCTTGCAGTTAAACAGTAAGGGCTGGATCAGCTCTCCCCCCACCTTGAGAAGAGAGTTCCTCCTGCCCTGCGGGGCCTGTCCAGACCCCACCGCCACAGGTTACTCGGGGAGCTGGTTGCAGAGCCCACAGCAGCAGCTGGCAGCCTCGCTCTCATGGAAACTTCGTTATAGGCTCTAGAGTATAAAGCTCGGTAAGCTTTATAGTCCAGCACTCTCAGCACGTGTAACCCGCTAAGATTTTTTTGTGGTTACACAGTTACCTTTTTAAATGACTTTTTACATCCCTAGTATTATTAAAAAATCTATCATGTGATTAAAAATCTGCAGGATTAAATTACAATTTTATTTTTTATCTATAATATAATACAGAGATTGGTACTAAAAATCCTCATTTGTCAGTTACCACACAGCTCAGGAAAATAATTGGGGTTATTATTGAGTGATAGCTATGGCTAAATGTTGCCTTTATTGGGGGGGGGAAGGACTCACAATATCTGAATACCCTATTTAAAGCGTGAAATAGAACAACAAAACAAATAAATATATTGCTAATATGGTCTTTTAACATTTCTAACCATTTAATTATAAATACTAAGTCTGTGAAATTTGGGATTGTAAACACTATCTTACAGACTACACTGATAACAACAGAGAAGTGGAAAGCCATCTTTCAGCATATTTTGACAGTCTGCTGCACAGTGCTGGCTCAGGGCCTACGTCGCCACAGACATAAGGTGTTGAAAACACTGTCAGGCATTTTAGATAAGAACAGATTCAGGGCAAGGGAGAATAACTGCTACAGAGGACTAAAATTTATGAGGGCTGTAGCAAAAGATAAACAGGAGGCCTCTGAGGGAATTCTAGCAATATATACCCTGAATGAAAATAAGCAAAGAGACTGAAGATCTTTTATCCAGGTAGCTAAAGTATCACTATACCAAGTCCTGAGAAAACAGCAAATAGTTCTGCAACACCTTAGAGACTAACAAAACATGTAGATGGTATCATGAGCTTTCAGTTTTGTTAGTCTCTAAGGTGCTGCAGGACTACTCACAGTTTTTTAAGTTTTTTCAGTTACAGACTAACACGGCTACCCCTCTGAAACTTATACCAAGTCCTGACAGCCTACACCTATCTATATCACACTCAATGTAGTTCTTGGGTCCTGATACTCTTGTGTTCGGATTACCAAATTTTAAAAGGTTTGAGTGTCACCTATTTCTAGGGTTGCCAGGTGTCTGGTTTTGAACCGGACAGTCCAGTATTTGAGCTTTCTGTTCAGGAAACAAATTGAGAAAATATAAATGAGAAAATATAAATGTCCGGTGTTTTCTAAATAAGATGTAATGTAGCTTGTGATGTAATTGTCAAATGTGTCCAGTATTTTTGTTGAAACTATCTGGCAACCTTACCTATTTCCTTTTGTGTTAGTGAGGAAAGCATGTGAGTTATTAAGTCACTGCACGACGGTCACGTTGCATTCTGTTCAGAGGCTTTTATGAAGATATCACATTAACCGTGCACACTCCTGGTCGGGATTGTAATTTATGTGCTATTAGTTTCCTTCATAAGAACAGCACTGAAGATGGAGGAGACTAATGCATAAGATTAACTAGAGGTAATAAAGCATAATACTTCCTACCTCCAGTCTGTCTGTCCTCATTAATTTTTGTGCGGCAGCAGCGGCAGCTGCGGGAACGGGGACACCAGGATTCCCTGCAACCAGCATCGGTGCAGTTGGTAAGATCTCCGCTGGGACCAGGCCTGGGGAGACAGGCCCCAGGTAAGGATTAAAGGCTGCTGATGCATTGGTGGCTAAACTTGGTGCAACTGAAAACATTGGCTGGAAAAAAAAGAAGAAACAATTCTTTAATGTTTATATTAGTCAGTATTCCAAATACTACCATATACTCTAAAGCAGCTGTTTCTTGCTGCCTTTGATAACAGTGTATTTGTTGCTATTAATTCAAACAAAATATTTGCTGTAGCTCAAGAATATACAGCACGCGTTAGCCATCTTAGTGCACTCATTTACTAAAAATTCCATTAAGAGGGAATTCAATTTAAAGACTCATTTTTCCAATAGAAGCTAATTCGGACATGCACGTATGACAGGTGGCAGTAGTATGACTGACCTTTGACTCTCTCAACAGCATGGACACAAATCAGCACTCCCACACGGCTGTGTAAGGAAAGCATCTCACAACTGTGATCTCAGAGACTCTCGTGTGCATGTTTGAACATGAAGTGTGCACAAATATCCACAAATGAGAATGATCTCAGTGGGTGAGAGAAGGCACCCTTACATTCAGTCACTGTTAAACAGCATGGACACACATTCTAGGGTAAATAGGTACTGAGGCAAAGGAATTACACCAACATAAAAGAAGTCCAAGATCAGAATATAACAATTCTTTCTGGTAAAAGTAAATAGGTTGCCCCCCCAGACATTCAGTAGAAAGTAAACATTTTCAGTATCCTGAATATTGAGGCCAACAACTGAAGCCTTCAGTTAAACAGGTTTCAGAGGCTCCTTCAAGTTCATGTGTTGTTAAGGTCCAGAAGCTCAACCAAGTTCAACTACAAAATTCTATGCTGTTATATTACACTGGTGTAAAACTGAAGTAACTCCACTACTCCACTGCATTTGACAGAATTATTCCATCAGTATAAATGACAAAATCCATACTTTTGATTGCTGTGTAGAACAGCTGGTTAATATGTTATGAATTATAGAATCATGGAACACTAGAATTGGAAAGGACCTCGAGAGGCCATCAGGTCCAGTCCCCTGCCCTAATAGCAGGGCCAAGCACCATCTAGGTTGCAGGCAGGTTCCCGTGTGGCCTAGTGGCTAGGGCTCCTGCCTGGGGAGGACAGGGTTGTGGGTTTGAGTCTCGGGTCCCCTGGGGTCAGGTCAAGAGGCACTAGGGCAGGTGGGATAAAGAGCCTACCCGCAGTAAGGTGGAGGGGCAGGTTCCTGCATGACCTAGTGGAACGGGTGCCCGCCTTGGGAGTACAGGGTTGCAGGTTCAATTAACCTCATGAAGTCTTATCAGCTACTTGACTATTCTATAAACCCCAGTGAGTGGGGCCAGCCGCCAGTGTGCTCTGGACTGGACTCCAAGGACTCCCCTGTATCAGAAGCAGCAGTATGGGGTTGCCCCTCACTACTGCCTCTAATACAGAGCCTGTGTGTGGGAGGTATAGAGGTGAGGTATGGTATCAGGGTTGGGGATTAAGTCATGGGCTAGCTAGGGAGCACGCATCTATGGGGGAGCATCTGGCGGCTCCCAGATAACAGGCTGCAGCAACCCCATTAACTCTCACAGTGCCCTGCCAGGCTTGGCCTGTGGTGGCTGGGCACATGCATCTTGCTTGCAGCCAGCTCTGCACACACACATACACACCCTCCCCCACGTGGTGGGGCCTCACATGAGCCCCCCTCCAACTCCGGGGTGCAATTAAACTGTCTGCTTGGGGCGCTGGAATGGCTCCGTCCAGTTGTGGGTGATATGTGTGTCTAAGCTCCTGGACCTGGCATGGAACTGGAACTGAGCCAGGCTGCCTGCCCACCTGCTCCTAATACACTTTAAATGCAGAGCTGCAGCAGGTATGTCCTGGACCTGGACCTGGACCTGGCACAAGTTAGGACTGAGCTGGGCTGCTGGCAAGCTTGCTAAAAAATTTACTGCAGGGGGTGGGGTGGGGTGGGGTGGGGGGAGAGAATGTTTACAGTATATAGCATTAACCTATAAGCTTTTGCTTATTGGTTAATCAACTATACTATTACATCCGGTCCTCCCTGATAGATGTCTATCCGACCTGCTCTTAAATATCTCCAATGATGTAGATCCCAGAACCTCCCTAGGCAATTTATTCCAGTGTTTAACCACCCTGACAGTTAGGAAGTTTTCCTAATGTCCAATTTAAACCTCTCTTGAAAGCTCTCTTCAAACCTGTATTCTTAGACTACAGATGAACATGCACCATCTAATGGATCTCCCTGTCTCTCATCTGAGCTCTCTTAGGGTACGTCTAGACTACCGCGTTTTGTCGACGGAAGTTTTGTCGACAGATCCTGTCGACAAAACTTCCGTCGACAAAGAGCGTCCAGACACATTGAGTTCTGTCGACAAAGCAAGCTGCTTTGTCGACAGAACTCCGTAGTCTGGACGCAACGTTACAGGCAATAACACCTTCTGTCGACAGAAGGTGTTATGCCTCGTAAAATGAGGTATACCAGCGTCGACAATACTGCTGAGTTCTGCCGACGTTATGTCGACAGAACTTAGCGGTAGTGTAGACGCTGGTATAGTTTTGTCGACAAAAGTGGACTTTTGTCGACAAAACTAGGTAGTCTAGACACACCCTTAGGCACCATATACAAGGATATGTTTTTTTTTCTCTATGAAGTGACTCATGTACCTTACAAACCAGGAGCCAAAAATGTCATTTTAAACATTGAACAAAGGCACAATATATACAAAGGTAATTTACAAAGCATAAGTTTAAGCTGGGAGTAAATCCTCTCAAGTGTCTGGATCTTCATCAGAGTCAATGAGATGAGACCCAGACAAATTAGCTGATGGATAAATTAGTATAAGAGATCAAGCAACAGAACTGGCAAGTTAGTTCTTTGACTGTGGATAGCAACTAGAAGGCTAGAAGGCTAGAAGAATCCTTCCTTCAGCTCAATATACCAACTAAAGGGTAAATAATAAGGGATATACTATAGGCTTTCAATCACTGAAATGAGAAGCGTAGCAGATTTTACAAAAACAGCCTCAAATCATTCTGAATCTTGTCTTACAGGTGTTTTGCTAAGTATTCTATACATGTGTTGTACCAGATTAATCATTAATTATACTGGCCCAGCCTAAGATCCCTTTTCAGTCTTTTGGGGGCAAAGGTAATTTAAAGCTACGATAAGCAGGTAGCACAGAATGTCCCCTTCACTGGAGAATTCCCAGGTGGTAAAGCCAGCTTTATGTATTCAGACAGTGCAGCAGTCTCAGAGAACCTTAAACACTAGGCATAATTTACAGCACCTCTGAGATTACATCAAATTATGCTAAATTATCTTTAGCTGGCCTCATGACAAAATGGGGGTAAAGATGGAGTAGAGCCACCTTCGCTACCTAGATAAACTGAGCACCCTTCTGTCACACCTGAGAACTGCACACACACAAGATATATCTATCTATCTATATCTATATCTATAGATAGATATAAAAACATAATGCAAAAAGATATTTCCATTGACTTTTTCTACTCTAAAGACTGAGCTATACATCTAATTTTCTCCAAAGAATAAGTCAGTATTACTTATAAAATCCATTTTCTTGAGGTCCCAGAAATTTCAGTTTACTCATTTCTTTAGGCCACAATATTTCCATAAACTTTATGTGTAGTTAATGAAGGAAATACATCCAACAAAACCTAGGACTAATTGTTTCTGCTTAAACTGGGTAAACAAACGATGATGAGTTTGACCAACATACACGGTACTGGATAACATGGTACAGAAAACCTGTAAAAATATACAAACCATAATGTCTTTGAAAACATTTTGTAATTGTGCCAAAATAAATGGAAATAAAATATTATTTCACATTCTGTAATTAAACAAATTATAGAAAGCGGGCACAAAGTATAGGTAGAACATTTCTAAATGCACCACAGCAAGTCAAGGAATCTCCACAGGTTCCCATAAAGCTTCAGCTTCTATTACTGAGAACATTTTACCACATTCTTTATATAAAGATTTACTGCAATCTGGAGTAAGTCAGAAGAGGAGTTTGGGTGAGGAGGTTATGCAGTTTCTTAGGGCACGTCTACACAGCAGGGTAAAAGTCGAATTAAGCTACGCAACTTCTGGTATGTCAATGAGAACACTCTTCCTTCAACTTCCCTTACACCTTGTGAAATAAGGTTACAAGAGTCAGAATAAGAAGTCCTCCAGCTTGTCATTATTTCAAAATAATGGCTTGCTGTGTATACATGCTCTTTGTTAATTCGGAATAATTCCAGTTTTTCTGAAATAACGCTGCTGTTCAGATGTACTCGTAGAGTAGTGGAATGGGAGTTGAGACTCTAAAATTTTATTCCCATCTCTGCTACTGGCTCTTTGTAAGTCTTTGGGGAAGCCACTGGTTTAAAATGATGTGGCTTAATTTTCTCATCTGTAAAGTGGACTTAATACTATCCAGCATTGTTGTAGTCGTGTTGGTCCCAGGATATTAGAAAGAAAGTGGGCTTACCGAAAGCTCTTCCTTCATTGTCTGCTGTTTGATATTTTAACACAGAGTACTATGCAATGGTAATGAAATAATGTAAAATTATAAACATTATATAAAAGTGAAAAACTAAAATAGAATTTTAAAAAGCTGAAATAAAATTTTCCCCAAAGTTTATTTTTATTTTGGTTTTTTTTATTACAATAGATCACTTTTTCTCAGATATTTCAGTGCGATGAAATATGGTGTTTTTTTAATGAAAAACCATTCTGGAAAAAAATATCCAACCAGCTCCACCCACAATAATAAACTGATCTCATTACATGTCCCATAAACCTTAATGACCGCATACATTAAAAGCAGACAATAAACACATTTAGGTTTACAGTGACCCAAGACAACAGGGAGAACTGGACCTCTCTTTTTGTGCATCTAAGTTTGTGCGTTTAAAGAACAATAATTACAGTTTTACCCAGATATCTAAACACCTGATTGTGCTTAAGTGTCGAGTAACTAGATATTTAAGCAACAGAAAATGTTCCTACCAGGGACAAAATATTTCCTGCAACTAGTTGCACCCACAACATGTTTCAAAATCTGGCACTGACCGCACAGCACTCAAGCTGTTGTGTAGCCGGTCAGAGGAAACTGTGTACCTCTTTCAAGGCAAATGCAGGGAAGTTGCTGTAGACAGATCAGCTCAGCATGAGGATGCTGACTCATCTCCCGCCAAGGGACTAGAAGTGGGAGAGGGATGCAAGCTCAGCAGGAGGAACCAGTCTTTCACCTTGCAGGGAAGGAATACAGGCAGTCCCCGGGTTACGTACAAGATAGGGACTGAAGGTTTGTTCTTAAGTTGAATCTGTATGTAAGTCGGAACTGGCATCCAGATTCAGCCGCTGCTGAAACTGATCAGTTTCAACAGCGGCTGAATCTGGACACCAGTTCTGACTTACATATAGATTCAACTTAAGAACCCCAGGCGTCCCCAAGTCAGCTGCTGCTGAAACTGATCAGCAGCTGATTCCAGGAAGCCCGGGGCAGAGCAACTCTGCCTCGGGCTTCCTGTAGTCAGCCGCTGGTCAGTTTCAGCAGCGGCTAACTTGGGGACGCCTGGGGCAGAGCAGCTCGGGTGCTGCTGGGTTGGTCCAGTAGCGCGGCCGCTCCTCGGCGCTACTGGACCAACCCGGCAGCACCCCAGCTGCTCTGCCCCAGGCGTCCTGATTCAGCCACTGCTGAAACTGATCAGCAGCGGCTGAATCAGGACTTCTGGGGCAGAGCAGCTGGGGTGCTGCCGGGTTGGTCCAGTAGCGCCAAGGAGCGGTGCTGTGGGACCAACCGGCAGCGCCCCACCTGCTCTACCACAGGCCCCGGGCTTTGCTCCACGTCTCCCTGGTCTGCTTGGGGGGGGAGGGGCACTAGCTGACCAGGGAGACACGGAGCAAAGCGGCGGAGGACCCGGGCCAGACCGCGGCGCTTCCAGATCAGCTTCCAGAAGACTTCCCTTGTGGGGACATCAATCCAAGAGAGGTGCAAGAGCCAAATTTCACAGTATTTCTAAGCTTAAAATAAATTCCCGGGTAGCTTTATAGAGTGCACCATTGGCTGACAATTACAGTCAAATCAAGGAACAGAACTTTCTGGCAGTGTAAAGCAGTAAGCCTTGAGGTGACTGAGAAAAGCCATACGCAGTATCAGCACATCTTCAGCACAAACTCACTCTCACTGAAACTTCATTGGATGCATAATTTTTGCTCAGAAGCGGTAGCACTCTTTGGTGAGAGGTTCTGCCTGATTCACAAGAACAAATCAATAATTTAAATACCTTACTTGATCCTAGTAAGTAAAAGGAGGCTGCCCTGAGACGGCTGAAAGAAGTATTAGGGGCACGAGACTATTGGTGGGCTGCTGGGCACAAAACCTGTAGGTGTTTCAGCATCCCCACACTCTAACTTCCTGCACCTGTGAGCAGTGCATACAAATGGTTATTGGACAGAAAATGCATACTATCAACTGAGTGACCTTCTGACTTTCTGATTGCTGTGAGTGCTCCCCATTTGTCATTAGGATGGGTAAGGGGGTTCAAATGACAGTATCCTCAGAATCTCTGTCCCATGTTTATAAAACTTTTCAATACAGCTGGTCAGGAATTTTTTGACAAAAGATTTTTTTTTTAATCAGAATATGGTGATTTCAAAATTATTCTTGGGAACATTCCAGATTTGAAACTTTCATCAAGAAAACTCTCTTGGATTCAGGGTGGGAATTTCTGGTCAAAATGTTTGAGATAGTGTGAAAAATATGTGTAAGCCTTTATTCAGTCCAGAGTAGCTAAGAGCTTGGGGATTAAGGTACTCATCAGGGTTAGAGACCCGAGTTTAATCCCTGCTCTGTTTGATTTAGATGAGGGATTTGAACTCAGATTGTGCGCATCACAGGTGAGTGCTTGAAGAGTCATCAGGTTACTGGTAATTGCTGGGTGTGGAGAGTCTCTGTTTTTTGGTAAAATAAAATAAAATATCTCCACTTTGTCCCAGTAGAGAACTGGAAAACATTCTAAACCATCAGAAACCATTTACTACTCAGCTCTATCAGTCAGACAGTGAAAGTTTAAAAAAATGCAAACAAAGCATAAGTGGAAGAAGAGTTTGAAATGAAAGGCTCAGGAATTTAAGATAGGGAATGTTAAGCTGAGCGGGCATTTTAGTTTTGTTTTAATACACTGAAAAGGTGCATCAACTTGAAATCTAGTCATTCCATAAAGGCAATGTCAGTATCAGTTCCTAAATCCCCCTGCCAATTTTTGTGGTTTTACGATCCCATCCCTGTGCAGATACAAAACTTGGATGATAGATATAAAGCAGATATTTGAGGATTTGCAGGGCTCTACCCATCTTCCTACTATTTTATTTAAACATTTTTCATATTTAAATACTCAGTGTTGTAAAAGACAAATCCAGGGTCTCATTAACATCCTTATTGTGACAACACAAAACTGATAAGCAAACAATCCTTGCTATATTTGTAACATAACCTTCCAAGGTACTAAACTTCTACAAGTCAAGAAATCTGAAGCACTTCAACCAGTATATATACTCCACCAGTTTTCAGTTTGAACTCAATGAAACTTGTGCTGCTCTGTCAAGTAGGATTTTTGAAAGTCCACACTTACTTACTTGCCTAAATGTAAATTTAGGAGTCCAATAGCAAATAGGAGCTATTTGCTGGCCTGAGTGCATATAAAATTCACATTAAGTGTTAATATACAGAACATCTAAATAACTTTTCACTGATAACACTGAAGTACTTTTCAAGGGCATGTCTACATTAGGAAACTTTCAAAATAATTAAAATCAATTTAATAACTCCTGAAATAACAAAATCTAAATAGTGTGTTCACACTACCAGAAAGCCTAAAAATTAATCCAAGACAGGGTCCATTATTGAGGATGCTCTATCTCGCCTTAGAGCCCCAGAATTACACTGGGGAGTAATTACTTCAAATTACACTGGGGAGTAGTTATTTCAAAGTAGTAGTAATAGTGGAGTGTCCACCGTAATGTGTTATTTCCTGAGGAAAGCAGGAGTACAGATTTCAAAATAACGGGCTTGGTAGTGTGGATGCTCCAACTATTTTTTTGACATAAAGGGGGTTATTTCAAAATAACTTTCTACCGTAGACCAGGGTGAAATGACAAAGATTTTATGGTGTGTAGAGAAAAGGTTTATTACAAATATAATTTTAGCTCCTGATGCAGTAAATATTTATGTATATGTTTTACATTAAGCATGTGAAAATGATGGGAATAAAGTTATATACTTTCCTAAGTGTTTACAAAATTAATTCATTTTCAATATTTTGGCTATCGCTTTGGCTCATGTTTGTAAAATTCCAGTAAGTTACATTACTAGCGGTGGTTTCATCGTTGATTATTTAGTTTATTAAACATTTTAATCTAAAGTTGCAATCACACACATTTTCAAATTAGTTTTATAAAGTCTCAGCCTGATTTTAATCAAGGATTTTTAAAAAGCATGTAATATAAATAATTATTTAAATTACCTTGGTTTAAATCATAGAATCATAGAATACTAGAACTGGAAGGGACCTTGAGAGGTCATCAAGTCCAGTTCCGTGGCCTCACGTAAGGACTAAGCACCATCTAGATCATCCCTTCACCTCGGGGAAAACTGACTATATCAGAGGAAAGAGGCTACACATAAAGTCTGACAAAAGAATTAAGTAAATACACAGAAAAAAAGAGGGAAAATATTCTTCTCTAATCTCTTTCAGTTATAGTGGGCAACCTGTGGCCCAACGGCTGCATGTGGCACATGTGGCACACTGGAGGTCTATGTAGAATAGTGATAGAAATGTAGCCGTGTTAGTCTGGGGTAGTTGAAGCAAAATGCAGGACAATGTAGCACTTTAAAGACTAACAAGATGGTTTATTAGATGATGAGCTTTCGTGGGCCAGACCCACTTCCTCAGATCAGATTTTGATCTGAGGAAGTGGGTCTGGCCCACGAAAGCTCATCATCTAATAAACCATCTTGTTAGTCTTTAAAGTGCTACATTGTCCTGGAGGTCTATGTGTGGCCCATGAGACATTTTGTTTACCATTTCGCATAGGGTTGCCAGATTCTGCTGGTTTTCGTCCTCATAGTTTTTCATCCGCATAGTTTTTTTTCCCTACTGGAATTATTAAAGTGACACGCATGTAAAGCACAGGCACGTGAAGTGAGGTGCGTGATGATTGCACACAACACTGATTGTGAGAGCCATGCACTTCCTTTGCATCCAATCAAAGCGCTGGTGTGGTTCAATCAATATTTCCTACAAATTCTAGGTATGCAAATGCAGTTAGCAAAACTACCCTATACCAGGAGACCGTCTTGGTTATGACAATCTTGCAGCCCTCTTACATGAAGGAGGGCTACTCATACATCCCACTCGCCAGCCTAGGTTGCCCCTCACTGAGTTATACTATTACTGGCATCAAAAATAATTTAAAACATTTGTCAAACAAAAGGATGGATTTTGAATTGATCCTATCACTTTACTTTTTCACTTCAGGCTTTTCACTAAGTTAGTGCATTTCACTTTTGTTAAATCACCCGTTATTAATTTTTAGTAAACAAAACAAAAGGGAACAAGAACCAGAGTCAAATGGGATCATAGACATATTTTTTCTACAATGCTCTGTAATGACATCTATTGCAATTATGCTCAGGAAACAATTTTAGAGACAGATTACTAGAGTAGAATCCACTTGTAGACAATATCACCCGTGCAATAACCCTCCCCCTGCTCTCCCTCTGACATTTTACATGCACATATTGAATGCACATGCCTTTTGAAAAAACAAATTTACATAATTTTTGTACTCAAACAATTACATATAAAAATTGCACATGCAAGAGTTTTAACCCTTAATATACAGAATTTTTGAGACACAATGAGAAGTCTTTGTGCTATGTTTTAAAATACGTTGACCCAAATTCTGTTCCCAATTTGGGACTCTAGAGACATAAGAAAAGGCAGAGCTTGACCTGCCAACTTTAATATTAAAATAAATGTTACTTCCATTTATTTATCTTTCAGAAAATTATTGTTCTAGAAATGTTATTGCAGCTTAGCTATATCATCTATATATTAGTATGTGCAAAGCAAAGTGAAAGCTGTATTTAGTTAAACTGTATTATACAAATAAATGTTGTGTTATTGACAATATTTTTTTCAAAGCACCCTCCTATATTTGCATGGCCAAGTTCTTGCATGATCCAAAACTTGGATTTGTTAGCACAAATGGCACAATTATATTCCCAAATCAGGGTTTTAAAAGACTACTTAGGTATACAAATTGTTTGCACATATACATCTATGGTTTTGGATGTTCAAAACTTGCATGACAACATTTAGAGACCAGTTTGGGGGCCATTTTGAAGATACAACCTGTAAGACAGACTCTTCATTTGAGCTATTTGACTGGTACAAAGAAAGGGATTATTTCAGATTAGAAAGCAGGCAAAATTAGAGGGCACCAAATCACAGGTTAAGGTCTCTGATAGGTCCATTTCTTCGATTACTGTCTGGGTTATATTTTTATAACATTATAGCATCTTCACAGTTAGTATGGTGCCTTAACATTCTCAAGTTAGTATGCTGCTGTTGGTCTACTTAACTTCCTTGCTTTAACTAGAATTAATTTTAATTTGAAGAAAGGCCTATCACAACACAGCAAAAATTGAAATATAATATTTTCTCACCTTGAATGTTTGGTATTGATAATTGGTATCAATGTCGATGTAATATGGAGATCCCTCCCCCCCTCTTTTTTGGAATGACTGAGGCATATAGTTCTATGAAAGAATAACAATTGTATTGAGTTAACTAATTAAAATATGATTAAAAATTATTGATATTTAAGACCCAGCAAGTGTGGAAATTTTCAACTGTTTTACACAACTTTGATAGTTCTTGCTACTGTTCTAATTTTTGTAATGACTCTACTTTTACATTTAGGAATTTTAAATGACTATTACATTGTTTTAAAATTAAAAACCAAGTTAAACAAATACACCATACATTATTAATGCAGTCTGCTAGGTAAGCAGGCAAAAGGAAGTTATTCAAGGGTGAATTCTACTTCTATCAAGTTATCCACAATCAAGATAGGATGCTCAGGGAATGAACAGGGAAAAGGGTTTCCATCCTCTCATTTCTCACAGGCTATCAATTTACCACCCTTCATCTCTATGTATGAACTCTAAGAACTCCTGCAACTGGCAATGCAGTGGGCTGCCTTATGTACTTTTTTTTGCAAACAGCACACTAGTCCTGTTCATATTAGGGATGTTAAAATGTGTTTATTTTATTGATCGAATAATCGATAGAATTTTTATTGACTACTTGATTATTCAATAGGGGAAGGCAGCCAGCTCAGTTTCAGCTCATGTCAGGACCAAATACCACTGCAGCTCCGCAATTAAAAACGTGGTAGGAGCTGGGCTGCCTGCCCCCCAGAAGCAGCCCCTATCCATGAGGGGTCCCAGCGGGAAGTTGGGATCCCATTCAGAGAGGTGCTGCTGCTGTCCTCCCTCCCCAGCCATCCCCTGTGCTGCCTATGCAGCTGCAAGGGGAGGGAGCAGGCGACACCACAGAGATGATGCTGGGAGGGAATTGGCTTTTAAGCCTGCTCCCCCCAGCACTGGCTCCTGCTCCCTCCCCCTTGCTGCCTCTGATGTAGAGTCAGCAAGGGGAGGGGGAATGCAAGTAGTCAACTTGACTACCCGATAAGCCTAGCCTTATCAGGTAGCTGACTACATATTTACATCCCTAATTCATATATTTATTAATGCCCTCCAGTAACTGAGTTAGTGCTTGCATCTGAAGGACCAGGGGCCAAATTTATTCTCCGTTTAACTCAACTGACTTCAGTGGAATTATATCAGTGATGTGTCCTGCATTGTGTTCAACTCCCAACTGAATATGTATATAGTTGGCTGATGACAGTCATATTTATATACACTGAGGCTGTGGATCACTGTAGAAATATAAACTAACTCATCTGCTTGGAGACCAGCTTACATGATACATTCCATGTGTATATTAAGCAAGGTATCAGAAAAGAAGGACAGACAATATGTATTAATGTTTAGGTGACATTGCAATCAGAGAACAGATTTCTGATAGGTTCTCCTTATTATTCCCTTTTTAAAAATGGGATAAATTTACTGATCCTTCTGCCTCACAAGCCTGATATGTTGACTTTGCACGTCAAATTTACAGTAAACATAGAGGTCTGACTACCAGCTCTGAACTTTGTCTAACAGTATGTAGTGAAATTGTAATCATTTCAAAGGAAGTCTATTTTTCTGGCACTCTAGAGAGAGACCTATTTTTTTCAAATTAAAATTCATACAATTAAATGAACAAAACAAGAACTTATATTATTCTAATTGCAGTACAAACAAGGTAAAATAAAGCACTATAAATGGATACAGAAAAGCAATTTTGTTGTATTTGATGTCTCCATTACTTAGTGGTCGATGCCAAATTTTATGGGCATCTTACTAGATATGTGATACTGGCTATCTTATATCAGCCTTAGTCTATTTGCAATGACCTATTTTATAATTATCAACAGCTCTTCACTATGTTGCTCTGTTGACAAATAAGAGATGAAAATATGCTTACCACAGGTTGTAATGGGGCACCAGGCATCATGGCATTGGCTAGTTGCATTTGCTGGGCCAACATGGCCATGTTCTTCTGCTGAATCAGGTTATTGCGTCCATTTATCTCCAATTGTGTTTTTAAATGTGGGGGTGGGTGAAGATATTTGCAGTTCTCCCTTGAGCATCGACCCTACACATAGAAGAAATGAGCATAGTTGGTATTAAACAGCCACAGGAATATCTATCTTCATTATGTCACTTACCAAACAAGACAAACCAAAGATCTAAGGGGGGGAAGGACGGGAGAGGAAACAGCTAATTCTACAGACTACCTAATATTTATAAGACCAACAACAAATAAAATAGTATCACTACATTACACATGTTTTTACAGTATGTCTACAGAGAACTATTGTTGCTAAAACGCTGTTCCCTTGAAAAGAAATGTAACAATTTTCTCTGATTACACAATCTTTTTCAATGAAAATACCCTCATCAAAGCACTAATGAAATCTATAGACATGCAGCCACAAATCTCCACATTGGCAGAAGGTTATTTCTTCCCAGCAGACAGCCAACTACTGGAAAGCAGTCCAACTTTAGAAGTGAGCCCAAGAAAGTACAAATACTATTCTGAACATGCCAAAGACTCATCTCTGTTTGCATTAAAGGGGAAAGGAAGCAATGAAAGATCAGACTAGCATTCAAGGGTAGCAATATTACTAGGGAAATGCCTCGGCAAACCAGTAAGGTTTTGTAGCTCTGATTATAACTACAACATGGCACTTCTGGGAAAAAGTAAAAAATACATATTTTTTTTCAATGGCCATTTATGATACGCAAACACCATTTATGATAAGCAAATACTTGTACCAACTGTGGCAGTGATATGCATTTACTAGGCAATACATTTCACATTTTAATTCTGTCTGGATTAAAAAGATACCATCAATGTGAACTTCTGTAATTTTTAAAAAAGGTGTAGCAATAATTTCAGGTTGTAATTTCCTGGAATCCCCTTGCCCAGGAAACATTGCTTGTTATTTCAGAATTGTTCTCTCTTCTCTATTACTGCATGAAAGACACATACGTAACAGAGAAAAATTACTTCAGACTATCTTTTCAAAAGTTATGTCTGTTTTTTGGGTGCCTCCCTTTTTTGGGTTCCCAGCTTGTGTCTCCTTTTTGAGAGTGCCAGGTACTCATGACTGCAGCTGAGGTCATTGGAAATTATCCAAGCGCTATATGCTGAAAAATTGGGCTGAGCTGGGCACCCAAAAAGGTGGGCACATAAAACCACAGGTCACTTTGGAAAATGTTGACTTTTCTAAATATACAGGAGAAAGAGTAAATAAATCCGAGTAAATAGAAAATGCTGCCAAAAATGCACAAAGTAAACACAACAGAAAGCAGGAAAAACAATTTCCCTCAGTAAATTTAAGTTATAATAATTTTTGTAAAAGCACACATAACAGTAGGAAAAACAATCAGTGCGAAATATGATTTTTAAGATGATGGCATCCCTTTAACATGTAATATGACTGAGGATAGAGAACATTATCATTCATTAGCCATATGAAAGGTCCTATGCAATAACTTCTTAAACCAGGGCTACTCAACACACTACCCAAAGCTGAGTAGCCCTGTCTTAAAACTTTCAACAATGAAGCCCACTCTTCCTCTAAGACACTAACTCAATTGAAAAAAAAAATCAAAGAGAATAAAATCTTTAGTTGAGAAAACAGATCTCTTAAGCTGCAAGTTTGTGCTTCCTCCATTAATCTTTGCAATGAATTCGAGCAGAAGCAAAACCACTGAAAAACAGAGCCTTAATTTAAGCTGTTTTTATGTGGCTTGGCTTTGTTTTTCAGGAAACAAATTAACTCAGTATAGTTGGTCCTCATATTTAATTTTGCTCAAAAAACTGCAAAGATAATTTGAACTCTCTTTTTCAGCTCTAAGTCATGTAAAACTTTTTCCCTACCTTTTTCTGCTCTTGGCAGCTCAACATATATAAACCTCATTTTCACAGCAAACCAACTGGCATGTCAATGATCTTTGCATAATACAGTATGTCTGATCATGGGATTTTACATAATTCTTGAAATTGTTTTGGGGTTATTTATCCATTGCACACTCACTCTAAAGAATACTGTACTAAAAATCAATTTTTCAGAGCACCTGTTTACAATTTAGAACATTTCCATGAGTGAAATATAGTTTCCATTACAGGATTCAATATATTTAATCTTGTTTATCCAGTGCAAGTATGAATAAACAGAACTACCAATTTATTACAGTCACAATAGAAAAAATGCAGATGAAGGTACCAAACCAACTTTCCCCTTCTCAGCTTGTCAAGCTGAAAGACATACTTGTAGCTTCTTAAGCTTGTGGTCCTGAGAAGGCCATGGATGACAGTTCTGAGACAGTCTGAGGAATATTAGAGAAAGGATGCATTGCTATAGAAAACCAAAAATACTTCCATGATGAGGAGCTGTGGCCTTATTTGGAGGAAGAAAAATGTATGCTCCCAACTTCCAGATTTTGCATTTTAAGCCATTGCCTCAGCAGGGCTCACAATGGCGATGTATTCCACAGCATATGCTGTGGCATGAATAAAATACAATTCCCTTGTGATGTTCTAAGCCACCATAAAAAGGATCTGATTGGCCAAATATAATATCTAACTAAATAAAACTGCAAAAATTTAACAAGACTACGATGAGCTGTAAGACAGTTTGCATTCAAAACCAAATAAGGGTCTCCTCTTCCAGTAAGAAATTCTACCCTGAAATTGCTAGTGAAGGTGGCAGGAAAGTGAGAGATTTTTTATTCTGCGTTGACATCTAGAGATAATTCTGTCTAATGCTACAACAGGACATGGCTTTATCTAGAAGACAATGTATGGGCTGCATTAAACACAAGTCCTTGGCTGTGGTACAGTGAGAATTTACCTAAGCTAAGATAGAGGGCTGTGTAATATGGCAGTTTTGTTTTGGTGAGTCACTTTATGAAAATCCTCCTTTCTTTCATTAGTTTAAAGAAGGGCTACTCAACATGCTGGGCCGCATGTGGGCCATGGCCTATTTGTTTGCGGCCCGCAGTGCAGCCTGGGTTTATGGGGGCTTAATATATGGCCTGCGGTTGGGATCCTTTGAATATGGCCTCCACTGGGAACAGGCTCCACAATGGCAAGTCATCTCCAAGGCGGGGTGAGCATTGAAAGACACAAACAGGGCATTTCTAGCCCCCAGAGAGGGGGTGCTGGGAGCACTGGGACATTGTATGAAAAAAGCTATTTGCATATATATTTGAATGTAAATGCAATCACACTTAAGTTGCAGCCCTCGGCATGTGCTGAGATATCATTGTTGCCTCTGAGGCTTCCAAAGTTGAGTAGCCCTGGTTTACAGTCTGACTAAATGTTATTTTAACTCTTTTTTTCCGATGTAGCAGAGTGTTGAGAAAAAAGACTTAAGAATTAAAAAGGGTCACAGGGCAGAGACTGGCAAGCCCAGAAACTAAGTTATACAGTTTCCTTGCCATTTTCTCCTCTAGCAGGAAGGTGTGGACTGGTCCTGAAGGAGATAGAGTACTGTGTTGGACTCTTCTAACCCTTTGCATCCTGGGAAGCCCTTGGGAAAGGAACGCTCATTCCCAAGAAAAAGCTGCCCTAAGCTGCTTCTCTGATTTCTTCCTCCCCACAAACATTGATGGAATCCAGCGAGCTCTGTAACCCGCTCTAGAATCTGACCAGAAACTCTTTATGAATTGTAATACATACAAATCTGAAAATGCACAAGGCAGGCAAGCTGAAAAGAAGTTCCACTTGCAGATTCTTCTTGGCTACGTCTACACTGGCCCCAAATTCCAGAAAAGGGATGCAAAGCAGGTAAGTCAGAATAGGGAAATCCGCGGGGGATTTAAATATCCCCCGCGGATTTAAATAAACATGTCCGCCGCTTTTTTTCCGGCTTGGGGAAAAGCTGGAAAAAAGCGTCTAGACTGGCGCGATCCTCCGGAATAAAGCCCTTTTCCGGAGGATCTCTTATTCCTACTTTCAGGTACTATGTGATTCCTACTTTCAGGTATGAATAAGAGATCCTCCGGAAAAGGGCTTTATTCCAGAGGATCGTGCCAGTCTAGATGCTTTTTTCCGGCTTTTCCCCAAGCTGGAAAAAAAGCGGCAGACATGTTTATTTAAATCCGCGAGGGATATTTAAATCCCCCGCGGATTTCCCTATTCTGACTTACCTGCTTTGCATCCCTTTTCTGGAATTTGGGGCCAGTGTAGACGTAGCCCTTATGTTAAAAGTAATTAATTTCACAATAAGTAATTTCATAAGGACGTCTGTACAATGAAAGGTCACTGTAGCAGATCTACGGTGCAACACTACAGACCACGATACAAAGGTGATAGAGAGCGAGGTAGAAAGAGGGACAAATGGAGGATAAGTGTTAAAACATGCAGAGAGAGCTTTTAGGCCAGATCTTCCACCAGTACAAAGTGCCATAGCTGCTCTAACTTCAATAATGCTGTGCAAATTAAGGCTATCTAATGAACACAGCAACAGACTTCCTTGCTTTGGCATAAGCAATCACTGGAGTTTACAAATTTGAATCTAGAGACTCATACCTGGCCTACTTCTTTTCCTATTCTACTATGCAAGTGTAATAGACTTACTCCATTATGTAAATATTTTGTGAGATTCTTATTTATACATCCTTGTAGTGTACCATATACACTGGCACCAGAGCCCTGCACTTGTCCAGAATGCAAATGGAGTCAGTGGAACTATGTAAGTGCAGCGTCTAGGATAGAATCAGGATCTAAAGCTATCAGACCAAATTCTGTTATCATTTAGGTGGCTTTGAAACCAGCATAACTTCATTTATGTCAATGGACTCACACCTGATTAAGTCCACTCAGAGCAGGATCAGCCCACCAATTCTAGTCCTCCTGAACTATGTGATACGGTTAAATGGCAATTGGGAAGTCTGAGTTAATTGACTAGAGGTAATGTTGTTATTCTCCTATGGAAAAAAAAGGATTTCTTTGTATCCTGTCAAAGTGACTGACTACATTTGGTCAAATTAAGGCAAATGATGATTTACCTAACATCATCTGATATCAAACAGTTAATGATTTGTAAAAGGTTAAAAATAAGAGGCCAATGGTATACACTGAAAGCAATGGTTGGTGTCATTTCACTTGCAATATATCCTCAAATGACAACAACAGATAAAAAAATAAAATCTTTGTACAGATAATGGAGAAAAATGCAACAATTACATTGTAGACAAGACATGAAATGTGTGTAATCTGATGAAATAATGTAGCATCTAGACTCTGACTGTCTGAGGGACCCAGTCTAATATTTCAAATAAAGATTAGGATACTATGTGATCATCAAATCCTATTTTATAAATATTAAAGAGTTGTGTTTACTTTATGATATAAATATACAGAATCCATGAATGAGCAAAGTGTTGAATTTTAGCTTATTGCAAGCATAAAATGAGAACATAAATCTCAATTTTAAATATTACCATGAATACAACTGGAAAAAAACATGCCCTCAAATCTGAAATATTCCATCCTTCTGCACAGGACTATATATTGTGCATGTGCAGATGGATGAATTGGTTTAGTAGGTCTTTTTAGTCTTCAAGTCCTGTGATCTTATGACATTACAGCACACCTGAAACACCTTTGAAGCTGGAGTAATGTCATACCATGCATTACAGCCCGCTTGGGCTCTTGTACATTTCAAAGGCTAAGGTGCCATAGAGAATGCAGGGCCAGCAGAGGAGTCCTGCTGGCCCTGCACTTTCTGCAGGGCTTCTGCTTTTGAAATGTACAAGAGCCCCAGGCTCTTGTACATTTCAAAGGCTTGGATGCCACAGGGAGCACGGGGCCAGCAGGACTGGTCCCATGCTCCCTGTGGGCCTTCCACTTTTGAACTGTAGCAAGAGCTCTTAGAGGTGCCCTTATAGAGTAATCAAATAGTCGATGGAAATCCCATTGATTGTTCAATTAGTTAATTAATCTAAATTTAACATCCCTCATGTCTATCTCCCACTGAAATAAATCAGAGAGATACACCAAAGGACATTCAAACATCTGTCCCTAAGTCAACCAGTTATACTGCCTGTGGGGTTTAGTTGCGTAATTCTCACAGTCTTCATGGGAAGGCATTGTTACTACATTTCCATATGATTATGGGACAGATTTTAGTTTGCAGACTGGCTCCTTTACAATAAGTAACACAGAGGCTCCGGCAAAAGCTTAAAAAGAGGCAGACATATGGTAATCCTAACTCTCAGTGTACTGGTACCATGTTCTACAACAGTCCCAATTTGGATATTATGGTACTTCCACAGAAATGCACTGGATAACAGTAAATGAGGAGCTGCCAGAAAAGAACCTCCGCCTCCTTCGGTCCTCAGATGTTACAGACAAGCAAAGAACTGAGTGATGGTGTTGTGACTAGAATGCAAATATGGCGGAGGTTCCATATGTAGCGTATGAACAGTCAGGATACATTTATCTTGGCCAGATTTATTTATTTATTTATTTCAAATGTTCTCGTCCATTAGGGCTGTACATGAATCTTGAGGGCCTGGCTATAATAACCAAAGAACATCTCCTGATTCAGGTTACCATCTGTATATCAGCAATTATGATGGTTTTTTTCTGGACATTTCCTCTCCATGCAAAGTCATTGTTCTTAACTAAAATATATTTGGTACTAAAAAAAAATAATTAAAAAATCTGACTTTTAAACTTCAATAATGTAAGGAAGAAATCCGTTAAGGAGAAAAGAGCAACTCTTTTCTAACTGATGCCATGCTATTTTTACTCCACAGAAAACCTATCACATTTCAGATGCATTAGCAACTTAACGTATCTAATCATGTTGCATCCTTTTTGGAGCTTGGAAGAGGTCAAATTACTGTTAGGCAACTAGCAAATATATTCATGCTAAGAAATACCGGTAGTGTTGCTGTGACACTGACAGGCCAGATGCCAGTTCTTGCCCTGGCATTAGTTGAGTACTGACAAACTTGTAATTAGTATTAGTCTTATAAGAATGTATTTAGTGTTCAGACTCTGTGAAATGCCGGTCAGTTGCTGCATGCATGAATCGCACTTATAATGTTGGTATTCTGTGTTATTAGAAGATATGTATGTTTTGCTTTATAAACTTGAAAATGTTTGCTTTTGACTTGTGAATTGAAGCATGAGAAGTTAGGTCGTTTCCCTCTCCCTCCCTACCCCATCCAGAAGGACTATTAAAATAAAGATGTGCCATCAAGGAACGTTGCTATACAAAGGACTGATTAATAGTCCTATTCTAACCACTGGGGAGTATGTGTAGAAGGCTTCATCCCTTCACTCAAAGCTGGAAGAGGGAAATAAAAATAGTGTATGTGAAAATTTTTCATCTTTTTTGCTGTATGAAGAGATACCAAACTGATGCCAGAGATCTCAAAGATTACCCCTGAATCTGCCCTGAAAAAGGCACATTAAATAGACAGATCACTACAGCTCTGTCACTCTTAAGATTTTACATGATAACTCCTTTGTGAGTATTCATTGGCTTGTTTCAACCTGTAAATAACTCTCTTGTTGCTATTTAATACACCTTTAGATAACTTATTCCAATAACAGCTACTGGCATTGTATTTAGTGTAAGATCTAGGTTTCCAGTTGATCTAGGGTAAGTGACTGGTTTCTTGGGACTGGAAGCAACCTGAATGTGGTATGACTTTTGAGATACGTGACCATTTATCGCTAAGTCAAGTTTGTCTGAGTAGCATGAGAGACTACAGTCTGTGTCTTTCTATAGGAAGACTGGGAAAGTGAACCAGCAGTTCACACTTGTTACTGGCTTGGTGAAATCTAATAACAGAATATGCCACCACCTTGGAGTATGTGCCCTACTGTAGGATTCAGTCATGATTCACTCTAGACAGTGTGACATCACCAAAAAAAACCCCATATAAATCAACCAATTAGACAGATTTTACTGCCAATTTTCAATACTCTTATAGTTAAAACAGAGGCGCTGTACCTGTTCCTTGGTCAAAATATGGTATTTCATCACCATTGCATAATTTTTCATAAAACTATCAGGCTTCTGTATCACATTCAGTAATTTGGCTCCCGTATGCCAAATCATCCTTATTATAACATCATCTTACAACACTCAAAGTGCTTGACTCCTGACAACAGTGATACAAAGATAGTGCAATGTTTGATATTGTAATTAGACTTTCTATGCAAACTATTCATAAATATGTATTAAATCAAGAGATGAAAAACATGGAGATGTTGTGAGCCATGGTAATGTCAGCCATGGCAACCATGTATCTTAATAAGTAGGAATGTGAAAGTGAGAGGGGAAAGCACAGACGGCTATCACATGATGTTTTTCTCCAGCTATCATATCAACAACATTTAGGCTGAAAGCCCAGGTTGTGCTAAACAACCAGCCTGAGCATCATTAAATTAGGGCAGCATTATGTCTGCAATATTTAAAACTGTCTAGCCTTGGCAAAAGTAGGTGACTGGGATTAGAAGTAGCTGGCCTGCATTTGCCCAATCCAAGAGAACACTATAGTATTTCTGCAAAGCTGTTTTCCCCTCATTTATTTACAATGTTATACTTGGACCCAGTCATTGTGTATATTTAATTATACTAAAGGAGAGGGAAACATGAAGTCACCCATCAACTGCTGGTCCGTTACTTGCCCCATCTGCCGGGAATGCATGCTTTTCTCTAATGTTTACAGTTACAGTTTAGGAACAGGTTACTTTATGCATTGCACAAAAAGCAAGTTCTTTGTAACAGCCTTGAGTTACTAGGAATATTATCTTGGCCAACAGGTGCTGCAGCTTAGCTCTTAAAGCTCTGATCCTTTGAGGAGCTGAGTAAATCTTGAGACAAAAATGCTACTTCAATCCCCACTATGTGATTGACAGCATTTGGTATTTCTCAGATATGGTCCTAGGTATAAAGGGCCTTATCAAAGCTCACTGTCAACAGAAAGATTCCCAATGGATTTGGCTGGACTTTGGATATTTTTACGTAATTTCTATTTTTTAAATGCCTGACATATAGAATTGAATAAGACTGTGAGTGGAGTCTGTAAGAGGAAATATATTTTCTCTATAACACTGAAATATTGATATTGGTTGACTAATTGTCTTTTATAAATCACTTCATTTTCTTTCCTCACAGAGATTCAGCAGTGTCCTACGATATGCCATCTCACACCAATAAGAGGCAATTGGCCAAAGAGCTGACATATGTCTCTACAGCATACTTCCCAGGAGATGTGGATGGCACTCAGAAGAATTGGTTTATAACCCAATGACATGCTAAATCCTGGAAACAAAAAAGGGTACTTACGTCCACATCAGTCTTACATTTTCTGCCTGTTAACATCCAGATGCTACACTTAAATCACTGGGAGATTTGCTTCAAGGGGAGCAGGGAAAGGCCCTGAATGCACACTCTCCTGTGTATTGCTTTCATTTGCACTAGCACACAAAACATAGCAAACTGTGCTACTATTATTGAGAGAGGAAAACAGATGTCCATCTGCATGAACAGAAGTTACAGAATGATAAATGCACTTTGCTTGATGTTGCTAGAGATTCTAGAGCACATAGGCATGATGATATCATTCAAAGGGAGCTGGATTTGCATGCAGGCCAGAAATACAAGCATCCAATAAATTAATATGCCTGTGCAGCAATGGCCACAGGTTGAGTGTAGAAGAACAGTCCAATTCAAAGTTCAACCAAATGAACCACAATGGCCGGGGCACCTACAGTCGAATTCTATGTGAAAACAAATGGAGTTGTTGACCTACTTCTACCCTTACTTGGCCTGGCATAATTTCCTAAGACATGCTTTAAAAAGCCAACACACACACAGAGCTGAAAATATAACTAAAAGGATCAAGAACCTGTTCCTAATAAAATTGTAACCTATGCACAACAAAAAATCTGTCATTTTGTATATTTTCACAAGTTTCAGTAAAAATATTTTTAGTTTAAAATTTAAGATTGTCAAAAATGTTTCCCACAAAAACAATTTTGTTTATGATTAATTTTTCCATATTTCAAAAACCCTGTTGAGGTAGAAACAATTTTTATATATTATAAAATCATTTTGTTTTAAATTGTTGGGAGATGTTTTTCTATGTTTTCTTAGAGTTTTTCAACACAAAGTAATGCTAACTTCTTTTTCTATCTGGAAAATAGTCAGAAAGTGGGGAAAATTTTCCATATTTTGTAACTGTTCTCCAACAGGTAAAAAAAAAATTAATGCAAGGAAAAATTTTTCCCACACTACCGTAACTTTTGTGGGAAAGTTATTATTTTATGACCTGAGCATTTTGAATAGACATTTTTTCCTGTTAACAGTTTCACATGGAAAAGTCTCATTTTCTGGCCTGCTCTAGTCATAATTAAAACACACACACACACACACACACACACACACACACACAAGCAAGTATCTATACCAGTACAATATTGTTGTAAATGACGCTGGGATTTAAATTTCCTGTGCTTCATTTACATAACGGCGGAGGCAGCTTTTTTTCAACAATATTGTTTTTTACATTTTATAATTCTCCCCATTTTTAGTATTTTACTGTTAAGTGTGAGTAATGGAGGGAGAAGAGAGAAAAAAATAATTAATGGGATTCAAACCAAAGTTAAAAGAAGGAAAGGCCTGTTCTTTGAGCAGAGAAGATAGTGGTGTATATTATAAATGCAATCAGGACTTGATCTGAAAGCCACATCTTTCTATTGACTTCTGCTTTCTTTGGATCAACTCCATAAAGCTCACAGATCACATTTTTGTGTAAACTGCCATTTACAGAATTTTCAGAAGCATCTCTTCACTTTACATTTGGAGATATGTTTGCTTATTGTTCAATGATCAAGTGCTATTTGTAACAAAAGGTTTCCAAGCAAGAGAAAGATGTGTTAGGGTAAAGTTGGAACAATTAAGTCCTGTTTTTTTAAGTTGAAAGAATCCACAGATATATGCACACAAAAAAAATCCCATTGAAGCCATTTTTCCAGTATGAGTCACTTTCATAGAATCATAGAAATGTGGGCCTAGAAGAGACCTTGAGGGGTCATCTAATCCAGTTCTCTGAGCTCATGGCAGAACTAAGTATTATCTAGATCCATGGTGTCCAACCAGTTCTGAAGCAGTAGCCACTACACTGGCTACTGCTATAGCAAACTAGCCACACTCCACTGGCCAAATAGCCACATTGTTCAAGCCAACTGGTCACACTCAACAAGCCAAACAGCCACTAGTGGCCAGTGTGATGGACACCATGGATCTAGATCATCCCTGACAGGTGTTTCCCTGTCAGGTATTTTGTCTAATCTGCTCTTAAAAATTTCCAATGAGGGAGATTTCACAACTTCCTTAGGCAATTTATTCTAGAACTTAACTACTCTGACAGTTAGGAAGTTATTATTAAAGTCCAACCTAAAAACTGCCCTTGCTGCAATTTAAGCCCTTTACTTCAGCCCTATCAGAGGTTAAGGACACATTTTTCTCCTTGTAACAGCATTTAACTTGAAAACTGTTATGTCCTTTCTCCATGCTTCTCTTCTCCAGACTAAACAAACCCATTTTCTTCAATCTCCCCTCTTTGGTTATATTTTCTAAACCTTTAATCATTTGGGGGGGGGGGGAGGGTTCTGCTCCTCTTTGTACTACCTCCAATTTAGCCAATTTTTTTCTAAAATACAGCAAGAACTAACACACAGTAGAATGGAAGAATTACTTCCTGTGTCTTGCGAACAACATTCCTGCTAATACATCCCAGAATGATGCTTTCTTTTTTTGCAAGTGTTACACTGTTGACTCATATTTAGCTTGTGAGCTCCTATGATCCTTTTCTTTATTACTCCTTCCTAGGCAGTCATTTCCCATTCTGTATTTATGCAATTGATTGTTCCTTCACAAGTGGAGTATTTCACATTTGTTCTTATTGGGTTTCATTCTATTTATTTCAGACCATTTCTTCAGTCTGTCCATATCATTTTGCAGTTTAACCTTCTCCTCCAGCACTTGCAATACCTCCACAAACTTTTTAAGTGTATCAACCACAAACTTTGAAAGTGTATTATCTAAATCACTGATGAAGATATTGAGCAGAACTGGACCCAAAACTGATCCCTGTTGAACCTCACTTGTTATGCCCATCCAACTTGACTGTGAACCACTAATAATTACTCTCTGGTTTTCCCACCAGTTATTTACTCACCTTTTAGAAGCACCATCTAGGTTGTATTTCCCTAGTTTGTTTATGAGTAGGTCAAGTAAAACCAGTATCAAAAGCCTTACTAAAGTCAAGATCTATTCCATCTACCACCTCCTCCCATCTATAGGACTTGTTGCTAAATTGACATTATTTGTATATACTAATTTAGATTCCTACTACAAGGCCAATGAAGAGTGAATATCTGAAGGTATGCGTTCTCCAAGACGTACATAAACACTATTTTCTTCTATCTCACACAAGCAACTGGCTGGGTGAAGGTGAGATTTTGGACAATGCCAATATCATTCTAAAGGAACAGCACGAGAGGGGTTGCTCAAGACATACCAGACAATACCAAAGCTGTTTTTAGATAAACCAAACCATGAATAACTTAAAAAAAACATTCTGGTAGCACTTTAAAGACTAATAAAACATACAGATGGTATCATGAGCGTGGAGAATGGGAGGGGCCAGCCCTAGAGCATCTCTGTGTGTCAGTAGGAATTTTGTGTTCAGGAAATATTAATACTGAAGTTTAATATTTCTAGCTCATCTCTTCATGTACATTCATTGAATAAAAAAAATGGAAGATCTGTTGTTAACCCAAGGGTACATCTAAACTACATCCCTTTTTTGATAAATGGATGTAAATTAGACTTATCGAAATTGTAAATGACGCTGGGATTTAAATTTCCTGTGCTTCATTTACATAACGGCGGAGGCAGCTTTTTTTCAAAAAGCCTTTTTCGGAAAAAAACCACAGTCAAGACAGGGATCGTTCTAACAGAAATGCCCCGTTTCGAAAGATCCTGTAAACATCTTTTTTTTTAAAATAAAAAAAGGGATATAGTTTGGTTGTACTCTTAGCGAATGGATAGTAATTTTCTCAGAGGGTATATTTACACAGCAAAGATACCCAGTGGCTGTCCCCTGCCAGGTGACTCAGGCTGTGGGTATGTTTTATTGCCATGTAGAATCTAGGCTCTGACTGGAGCCCAAGCTCTTGGACCCTCCTATCTCACAGAATCCAGCCCAAGCCCCAAAGTCTTTGTGGCACTTAACAGCCCTGCAGTTTTCAGTCTGAGTCAGTTGCTACAGGCCAGCCACAGGTTTTTCTTTGTTGTATAAACATACCCGAGTGGTCTCAAGGGCACTTGTTCTAAACCAAAGGTGAACAACAGGCCACAAATACCCCTTAAAAATAAATGAATATTAACAATAAGGATATCATATTTTGGGATGGAGAAAATAAAGTTACTGCTCTTTATGTGTGTTATATCCCACCAGTATTACTTAATACTTTATATTTCTATAGGTGCCTGACAGTAAAGGATCTCAAAACATTTTACAAATATTAATTTAGTCTAAGCGTACCCCTACTTACATTCATCACAGAAGTGTGAATACAAGCTAGATTCCCTGATTTTCAGACTTGTACTTTAACCACAAGTTTACTCTGTCTGGCTTTTTTAGGAATATGTGCACTGAACACTAAACAATCCCTAGAAGCAAAAGCTATATTCTCTCTTATATCCAGTTTTCCGTTCAGATATGTTTAGTCACTGTTTCAGCCTTCAATGTGGACAACATGAGGTTGAAGAATTTGACTTTTGTTTTGAGGCAGTGAAGAATCCATAACAAGTCAAACTATGCCATAAGACAGTATTTGAACACAGTCTGTCAGGAAATGTGGGTTAGACAATCTCAGTACAATCCAGTAGTGTCTAAATCACTGAAAGCTGCATCGTCAATAAACTATGCTTCCAACACCAGCACATGCTCAAGATGAGAAAACAGCTCTTTCTGGATTTTGCATATGCCAAGATAAAGAACATCTAACTCACCCTCTAATACATACCAGCACAAAACAACTGATGAAAAGTGCAATAATGTCAACAGCTTGCAAAGGTATTATAGTACTGAAACTAATAGTAATTGTAAGAAGCCCAATCCAACTCTAATTTAAGTCAATGGGCAAAATCTCATCAACTTTAATAAGAATTGACTTGGGCCCAACTGGAGGAGAAAGATTTTTCCAGGGAAGGGCTCAATAAAACATGTGTATTTGCCAAACACTGAAATGGGGCAGAAAGATGAGCATGCCCAGGTTCAGGAAGAAAATAATCAACTCCTTTGGAGAAATCATCCAATAATAATTACTCATTGTAAAAATGTATCTTATGTAACACTGCCAAGGTTTGCAAGAGTGGGGTGATCTGCTAAATAAGTCTGGCTTTGGTATTGTGCCTGACTATTCTAAACTTGCGCACACAGAAGACAAAAATAAGTGCAACTTTCCCTTTTGGATGAATTACATCCCCTTTTTCTCTCTCACCTCCTGTAATGTACCACACTTCCTACTATGCAGTACATAACCTGTTTTTTGCAGAACCAGCACGTTCTAATGTTTACGAGAGATACTGATTTTCATGTTTGATGGCAAACATACATGCCACACACTTCTACAAATGCCCAGGGGCTAATTGTAGTCATCTTTTTTTTTTTTGCATGGGTACTAAAAGTTTTTCCTTTTTTCTTGAGAGAATGGTTCAAGGAATATCCACAGATATCAATATCTGATTAGCAGTATCATAAAAAGAAAATTCCTGTTTAGTGTTTACAGCAGTGTTTCTTAAACTGTGTTCCGCAGCACACAACAGAGTTCAAAATGGCCACCCTTAAAGGGTCATGTGACTTTTTTGTCATCAATAACTTTTCCCCCTCCCCCCTGACCTTCTTTTTTTTTTGGCTCAATAAAAAAATCCTCAGTGTTTCTCATAAAAAAAGATTATTGTTTGGTGTTCTTTGTTCTTAAAAAGTTTAAGAAACACTGGTTTACAGAGAAGACAAAAATATATATTATTAATAATTCTCCAACACATGCTGTATATTGTCACATCAGTACTCAAAGACTCAAGTGTATCCTATGTTTAGCCCACAGGTTGCTTTTGAAAAACTGTGAGTCATGTAAAAAAATCCTCAAAGGACAGTTATAAATCCTCCTCATATTCCCTGAAACAACAATAGAGCAAGAGATTACATGAGCAATCTCACTGTTGAAACCAGCCTCAGGCTCAGATGGATTTATAAACTAATGGCACCCAAATGGCCCTGCTTCTACTATGTTATTTTAATGAATCATTTCAGACCGGACCAATTCTAGTTCTTTTAAATGTGGCATTGATCTCTCTGGCATAGATTAGTTTATACTTAAATCTGAGAGGGACCCAATGGGTAGCTGGTTCTGCTTCCTTAACTCTTTCCTTTAGTAAGTATGTGCCAAAAATTTGCCATGAGCTGGGTTGAGGGCACTTAGAAAACATAGGTGGTCGTCATCTGAAAAAAGATATATTGGCATTGGAAAAGGTTCAGAAAAGGGCAACAAAAATTATTAGGAGTTTGGAACACGTCCCATATGAAGAGAGATTAAAAAGACTTGACTTTTCAGTTTAGAAAAGAGGAGACTAAGGGGGGATATGATAGAGGTCTATAAAATCATGACTGGTATGGAAAAAGTGAATAAGGAAAAGTTATTTACTTATTCCTACAATATAAGAATTAGGGGTCACCAAATTAAATTAATACGCAGATTTAAAACAAATAGAATTATTTTTTTCTTCACACAGCACACAGTCAACTTGTACAACTCCTTGTTAGAGGTTGCGGTGAAGGTTAGAACTTTAACAGGGTTCAAAAAAGAGCTAGATAAATTCATGGAGGTTAGGTCCATCAATGGCTATTAGCCAGGATGGGTAGGAATGGTGTCCCTAGCCTCTGTTTCTCTGGAAGTGCGAGACAGGGATGGGATCAAGTGAGGATTACCTGTTGTGATCCCTCCTTCTGGGACAACTGGCATTGGCCACTGTTGGCAGACAAGATACTGAGCTAGATGAACCTTTGGTCAGACCCAGCATGGCCGTTCTTATGTTCTAGGGGAAAATGTTCAGGCTTGGGTAAATAAATCCGTATTTAAGCATCTAAATTAATTTTTTTATTTAAGACCCTAAATTTAGTTATACAGGTTTTGAAAAATCTGGATTCAGGCCTTAAAGATGGCTCCAAAATCTCACAAACATTTATTGTTTTCAGTAACTGGAGAAGATACATACTGTTCAGACACATCCCTTTAGATGCATGTGGGGCAAAAAGTTATAAATGTACTAGCACTGTATGCTCAAATTGCAAAGGGAAGAATAGCAAATTGATCATGCTGATGGTCTTGGCTTCTTATTAAAACTTTCTTGGCTGTCCCTGTGTGCTGATATAAAAAATGAGTTCTAATTAGCAAGCTGAAATCACAGCCTATTCAGACCTGTGGGTACAAATTATATGTACCCACCTTCCCACGGGAACAGCTATGCTGGAGCAGGAATTCATGTCTGACACTCTCCTCCAGGGATTTCATCAGCAGTCTACACACCAGCTGAGGTACCACAGGAGTCTTATGGCAGAGGCTAGCACAGAGTAGATCTGTGGCTGTACCCCTTTCAGGAATCCGGTTTGTCCTGCAAACCCCAAATTTCACCTCGTTTAAAAGTTACTTGCTTACAAATAAGACATAAGAATACTAAGGAGTCACAACACACTAGCACAGGCAGTCCCCGGGTTACGTACAAGATAGGGACTGTAGGTTTGTTCTTAAGTTGAATCTGTATGTAAGTCGGAACTGGCGTCCAGATTCAGCCGCTGCTGAAACTGACCGCCAGTTCTGACTTACATTCAGAATCAACTTAAGAACCCCAAGCGTCCCCAAGTCAGCTGCTGCTGAAACTGATCAGCAGCTGATTCCAGGAAGCCCGGGGCAGAGCAACTCTGCCTCGGGCTTCCTGTAGTCAGCGCTGGTCAGTTTCAGCAGCGGCTAAATCAGGACGCCTGGGGCAGAGCAGCTGCTGGGTTGCTCCAATAGCGCCGCTCCTTGGCACTACTGGACCAACCCAGCAGCACCCCATCTGCTCTTCCCCAGGCGTCCTGATTCAGCCGCTGCTGAAACTGACCAGCAGCGGCTGAATCAGGACCAGAGCACCTGGGGTGCTGCTGGGTTGGTCCAGTAGCGCCCAGAGCGGCGCTGCGGGACCAACCGGCAGCACCCCAGCTGCTCTGCCACAGGCGTCCGGAGAAAAGCTTAGTCTGCTGGGAGGGGGGCGTACTAGCTGCGCCCTCCCCCCCTCCCCCACCCCAGCAGACCAGGAAGACACGGGCGGCGGACCGAGACGCACCGCGGTCCCGCCGCCTGGGTCCTCCGCGGCTTTGCTCCCAGTCTCCCTGGTCTGCTGGCGCGCCTGGGCTACCCCAGTGCCCGAGCCCCTCCGCGGCTTTGCTCTGCGTCTTCCTGGTCTGCAGACCAGGGAGACGCAGAGAAAGCCCCAGAGTACACGGGCGGCAGGACCGCGAGGTCCCGCAGTCCGTGTACTCGGGGCAGCCCCGTTCGTACCTGCGGATCCGACGTAAGTCGGATCCGCGTAAGTCGGGGACTGCCTGTACTGAACAATTGCTTACTTTCTCATTTTTACCATGTAATTATAAAATAAATCAACTGGAATATAAATATCATATTTAGATTTCAGTATACCACATATACAGCAGTACAAACAAGTATGAATTTTTTAGTTTGTACTGACTTTGCTGTTGTTTTTTAATGTAACCTGTTGAAGATTAGGCAGTATCTAGATGATCTGATGTTCCTCCTAAAACAGTGGTTTCCAATTGCCAGGCCACGGACCACTGCCTAGCCAAGGTGGCTGTAAGAGCTCAATCCAGCTGTTCATGACAAGTTAGCTCTGGAAGCCACTGTAGCTGAGGCACAACAGGAGGAGGTGTAGCAGGAGGTGCCTCCCTCCCTCCTCCACGCTTGGGAAGGGAGGGGCACGGAGGAGGGAGCGCATGTGCCACGAACGGCCGCTCTCCCTGCCCACACACCTGCATTTGCCAGCAGTGGTAGGAGAAGGTGGGGCCTCCCTCCCTCCTCAGTTATGGCAGTCAGCTGGGGTCCCACACCCGTGTGGGTGCACGATGTGAAAGGGGAGGGAAGGGGCACGAAGGAGGAGGGAACATACACGCTGCCAACAGTCGCTCCCCCGTCCACGGCATAGTAACAATGATGTTCCCTAGGGGGATAGCCTCACTCTGGGGCGTGTGGGTTGGGCCGAGCTGAGGCTGTGGCTGGCCCAGCTCTCCCCCAGCTGCTGGGCAGGGAGGGCTGGGCTAAGCCCCTCTCCCCATGCCAGTGAAGGTCCGAGGCCTCCCCGGCCTCAGCTCTTCCTCCCTGTCCCCAGCCCCAAGGCTGCCCTGGCTCTTGCCCCCTCCTTACTCCTCCAAGGTCCTGGCTCTCCCCCCCAGCCCTGGGGAAGGGAGCCACCCTGAGGCCTCACTAGGCCCTGCGCTCTCCCCCCGGCCATCGCCAGGGGGAGGGGAGGGAAGGAAGGGGGGCTGCTTCTGGGCCTCGCCACACCCCACAATCTCCCTTCCCCCCCGGCCACCGGTGGAGAAATGGAAATGCTTCTGTGCCACACCAGTCTCTGCACTCCTCTCCCTTCCCCCCCTCCCAGCTTCCAGGGAAAGAGGAGGAGAGTGGCTGCAACCCAACGCTGGGGAAAGAAAGGGGAGGGAGGGAGGAGTTAGGTGGGACACAAAGTGATGTCATGACGTCACTGTGTTATCCCCCAGGAAAAGTTTTTTTTAATATAGAGAGAAATTTTAGCAGTTTATCAACAGATAGACATTATTTATTCATCTTTTTGCAGATACATGAAGGGGCATCTGAAATTTGCACAGATCAAGTAGGACAGAACAATAATACAGGGGATTTGAATGAATTAGAAACAATGGTCAGACATAACAATTAGATCCAGCTAGGAAAACTGAAAGCTAACATGCAGGGGATGATCTGAAAGGACAAAATCTGATAATCAGTAATGTTAAAAGAGATGTAAGAATTATCAAATGAAACATGAGTTTGCAAGGTGATGAGAAAAAAAAAGCAGCAGCAATTTTGGACTGAGTACCCAAAAACATGCATGCAGCAAGAAGGTAACAAATTCTCTCTACATGACTACACCTGGAGCACTGCATTATCAAACATGTATGTAACAGATTTAAAAAGTGTTTAGAAAAAATAAAGATAAGTATCACCTGTAGAGAGAGAATCACTTCTGAGGCAAGATTCAGAGAGCTAAAATACACAGTGGGGAAAGAAGACAAAAGAACAGCATGTAACCATTTCAAATAAACTAAAGAAGTAAAACTCCAGATTATAGAGGACTTACATAGAGTGATACACAGAATTATAACTAGGAACAACTGAATGAAATGAAATGAAGAAAAGAACATTTTAGGTTAAGTACCAGAAAATACATCCTGAATCTGAGCTGCATTAGCCTATGGAGTTATCTCTCTATGGAAACAGTGCTTGGGATTTTTAAAGTAGGTTGGATAAGACAACAGAAAACGTAGAGATGAAAATAATCATGCATTAGCAGGGAGGGACTAGATGACACAGTAAATGTCTTCCATCTCTACGGTGTAGACAAGATTTTATGATAAATGGAGAAACAAGCAAATTCCTTTCTGACATTGCTCAACCCTGGACAAGTGGAAATAATGCCGCATTAAAAAGATACATCATACAAATAAATATGGGAATTTTGAATGAAAAAAGCCTCAATGACTGCTTTCAGTTTGTGCTCTTACAGTGGAGCTGAATAGCTTTCCCTTCACACTAGATTCTAGAAGACCCACCTCTAGATGACGATTATTATTTCACAAGATTAAAGTTATGGGATTTCATATTTTAACACCACAGAGTGAGCATCGAGCACAATATTTCTGTCAATATCATATAAGGTTTTGCTACTGCAGTGATATAAAAACACCAAGCTGATATACTGTAAGCTTTAATGTGTGATATTTATTTATTCTGCTACCATTAGGTAATGTTTACTTTATAATCATATATAAGAGCACTTTCACAGCTGGCCTTGGCCAGGGAAGGTCTTAAAATTAAGCTGCGCCTGCGCCTGCCTGCTGGGTCTGTTTACTTAGGCTATTTTTATAACACTGCAGTAGCGTAACCTGAGTTACAGAACACTTGCTATATCATTCTGCTCCTTGTTTATTCAAGAACTGTTGCTTATAAAAAAGCAAATAGAAAGCATCTTGTTTTTCATAAATCAACTGATACTGCACCATTAAAATACTTCTATAGATGTTCACAGACACAGAAAAACGGAAGAGCACAAATATGCTATTTGTTAAGGGCCAAAACATTATTTGAATAAATGTTTGTTCTTTCCCTAAGGTATTAGGCTCAACCTCTTTGTCCATATGGAGTTAACTCAATTAGCCATTTACACAATTTCAGGGAACAGTCTGAAGTCTGTACTAATTCTGTGTATTTTGATAGACAAATAACAGATCGCTAGAGTAAGTTTGCACTAACAGGGACCATTTAGCAAAACCTTACTCAGGCAATTAGTCCCCACTGGAGCTAGTTACCTGAGAGAGGACTACTTTACTCAGGAGTTTTGAGGACTGGGTTCTTCTTAGTTTGAAGCAATGTGCAATGCTTTCAAGCATTCAGAGTAAAATTATTAGTAAAACAGGTCCTTGATCATAAACATCTAGTACATGTAGAATGATGCGCACACATACAAAACAAAATCTACCTTCCTATTTTATCTGGGATTCTTAATATAGTGCCGTATTCAAAGAAAATGGGCTGCTAGCATGATAATTCTCCAATTAAAAGGTGTTGCCTTAGCAACAGGTTTTAATACATATTATAAATCATATGAGCTGGCAATGCTAATAGTTCAGTCATTTGCGTGCTAGCACAAAAATAAGAAAATATATTGTGCGTAGAGGAGCTATCTTAGGGAACATTGCGACAGGTCCACTTTTGGTGTGCATGCATCAAAAATGTTGAAATTAATGGACCTATGTTGATTTACAGTAGATGAGGACATGATCTGTAGAGTCCTTTATTTCACAAGAAGTAGAAATAAAGTCTATATGAATATAAGTACAACATTGGGACATTCATATAGGTGAGACCAATGGTTCCTCTAGCCCAGCATTCTGTCTTATGACAGTGACCTATGCCAGATGCTTCAAAGGGAATTATCAAGTGATCCATCCCCTATTATTCAGTCCCAGCATTTGTCAAACAGAGGCTTAGAAACACCCAGAGTGTGGGGTTGAACCCTTCACAATCTTTGCTGATAGACACTGATTGATCTATCCTTCACGAACATCTTTCTTTTCCTAATTGCAATAAATGTAAACAGAAATGTGGGACAAGTATTTTTCTCAATTATAATAGAACAAATCTAGATTTTACACCCTAACATATTTTATTCCTTTTGTGATCTTATGGTTAAATGTATTACCCTGCAACCAACAACATTTAGGGTTATTAGTGTTACCACTGAAATCAATGAGAAAGCCTCCATACACTTCAAAAACCACAGAATCAGCCCATTAAACATTTTAAAAAGCTTTCTCCTGAAAGCACACTTTAATTTATCTAAATAGTTTTTGACTATTACTACAATCTTTAATGGTATGACATATCCAAGGAGATCATATGACATTTATGCTTCTATATTTTGGTGAGAAAAACCAGACAAATTGTCCTCTGCTACTGTAAAATCATAAACTAAAAATATGAAAAAGTTTCTTATGTTTACTAGATGTTCATACCACCAAAGTATCATTACATCAAACTAGATGCAGTTAGATTTTATTAACAGTATTATTAAAATAATCACTGTTATACACCTATGCTGCACAAGGACACAGAAGGGCTAATATGGAAAATGAAGTTGTTCCACGGATATTTTCTCCAATGTGCTTTTTAACTAGAAATTGGGTTTCTGGTTTCCATGGGAAACTCACAGTGGTATCACTCATATTGATGAACTATATTTATAGTATTGTAGGTCAATACAGGCAGTCCCCGGGTTACGTACAAGATAGGGACTGTAGGTTTGTTCTTAAGTTGAATCTGTATGTAAGTCGGAACTGGCATCCAGATTCAGTCGCTGAATCTGGACACCAGTTCTGACTTACATACAGAATCAACTTAAGAACCCCAGGCGTCCCCAAGTCAGCTGCTGCTGAAACTGATCAGCAGCTGATTCCAGGAAGCCCGGGGCAGAGCAACTCTGCCTCGGGCTTCCTGTAGTCAGCCGCTGGTCAGTTTCAGCAGCGGCTAACTTGGGGACGCCTGGGGCAGAGCAGCTCGGGTGCTGCTGGGTTGGTCCAGTAGCACGGCCGCTCCTCGGCGCTACTGGACCAACCCAGCAGCACCCCAGCTGCTCTGCCCCAGGCGTCCTGATTCAGCCACTGCTGAAACTGATCAGCAGCGGCTGAATCAGGACTCCTGGGGCTGAGCAGCTGGGGTGCTGCCGGGTTGGTCCAGTAGCGCCAAGGAGCGGTGCTGCGGGACCAACCGGCAGCGCCCCACCTGCTCTACCACAGGCCCCGGGCTTTGCTCCACGTCTCCCTGGTCTGCTGGGGGGGGGCACTAGCTGCGTCCCCCCCAGCAGACTAGGGAGACGCGAAGCAAAGCGGCGGAGGACCCGGGCCGGACCCGCGGCGCTTCCAGGTCAGCTGGAAGCACCGTGGGTCCGGCCCCGGGTCCTGCGCCGCTTTGCTCAGCGTCTCCCTGGTCTGCAGACCAGGGAGACGCTGAGCAAAGCCGCGCAGGACCCGGGCCGGACCCGTGGCGCTTCCAGATCAACTGGAAGCGCTGCGGGTCTGGCCCCGGGTCCTGCGCTGCTTTGGTCCCCGTCACCCTGGTCTGCTGGCTCCCGCAGCAGACCAGGGAGACGGGGAGCAGCTTTTCTCGCCCTGGAGGAGGCGGGCGGCGGGACCAGGCGTCCCGCCGCTCCAGTCCTCCGGGGCGAGAAAATCCCCGTTCATAACTGCGGATCCGACATAAGTCGGATCCGCATAACTCGGGGACTGCCTGTATTGTTAAGCAGAATCCAAATAAACTGCACTATAACTTCATGGTAATTATATATTTTTATAAATAGCTGTAACTTTTGGTATGTCTTATCATATACACTTTCATTATTCTTTTTTAATTTTCTCCCTCCTGTCCTCCACTCTATGTTGAAATTCTATTTCTGGAAAAACAATGCTACCCAAATCAAGACAATGTTTGAATCAACAGGGATAGGAAATATTATCTTTATTTCTAATCCTGGGAAAGAAAAATCTTATTTATTTGCTTGTTTGGACAATAAAAAATGAGGTGAACAATTTAAAAATCTAGAACATAAACATTGTCTGATTTCCAGTGCTAAAAAAGACTCTAGCTCTGATTCTAATCTCACCCATTTTAGTATAATTCTGCTGACTTCAATGGGTCTACTCCTGATTTATTCAAGCATAAGTGAATTCAAAATCTGACCAGTTTATCAAAGGCCTCCTCCAAACAATAATCATGCTAAAACATAGACTTTTCTCCAGCAGGTTAGACACGACCATTTGTTTGAGGCAAAATCACCCAAAGATAGCTCTCCAACTCATTTGACTCCTATCGTAGTCAGGAATAAGAGGCTCAATTAAATCTATCTTACAACTTTCAAAAATACTCTAGCTTATGACTGGTGGTTATGTCATTAACAGAAATAAATAATTATATGATATTCTAGCACAGTGCGTCATTATGTACTCTGGATCAGTCATCAATAAAATCTGGAATTACTCAACATCACATCTGGATCTTTAGATACCTATATCAAAATCAAGTTTGTTTAGAAATAACTGGAGAAAAACCCAAGAGAGCAGCTTGTTGCCACACCCCTAAATTCTTTTGTTGCAGAACAGTAATGTTACTGCACTGTAGCTGTACAAATTTAAATATTTTTGATCTTACACAAAAGAATCTTTGTTTTAGCAGCATAAATGCCTTCTGCCAAAAGAGATCTCAGTTGTTAAAACCACAAATTGGAAACTGACACCCTATAAAATCTGCAGTTTGCTTGTGAATTGTTAAACAACCTGTATGAATGCATGTCTGTTTTGGTTCACAGAAAATCACTTTAACATGTCTCTTGTTGTGAATGGAGAGAAATGAGAATACAACCTAAAACTTTATTTTATGATAAATTACTATCCTTTTATTATTGTGGCAGTTCTGGTGTCCTTGATCTTCCGGAAATAATTATTTTTATATTTATTATGCTATTATGAATATTACTGTTATTTTGATAATTTTATTCTTATGATAAATAAAAATTAATTTATCTGAATTAATTTCACTGACATTGGCTTGATTTGAAAGGTGCAAATTCCATTCTCAATGAGTAAGTGAGCGTCCTTGCAGTTTAAGGACCTTGCCCTTATTTTGCAATTCAGGGGTACATCAGCAGCAATAGCACATGAAAGTCTGGAGGACTTTTTACCCTTTTTTATGCAAATAGGATTCATGTCAACAAAAATGCATCAAGAAAAATTAAGCTTGTTATATGCGCCAACCATTTATATATTTTCGGTAATCATATGAGTTCATGAAAATATTAACTCAAAATAAATTGCAGATATTTTGGTTTTTTAGCCAGTAGTAGTAGCAGATAACAATATTTTTGCTTTTATTTTTGTAAACCTAAATTGATACAGTGAGATTGTTTATAACAGCTTTTAATTTTTTTTCCATTGCTCATTTCCCGTCCATTACCTCCATTTTTCCTTGCGTTTTTATTGCAGCTGGAAACTATAAATACACCAGGAAGGAAAGATAATTTATGGATTTTTTTGTTTTGTTTTTCCTACAAAAATAATGGCTGCTCTAAAATAATAAATCCTCACCAGTGTTGGATGCATTAAAAAGAGAGACACATTTATAGCCTATCCCAAAATGCAAACACAGTATATGAAAGTGCAAAATTCTACATTGACATGTGAAAAGGGAATTCTTCTATCAGTAATACCAGTGAAAATCCAAAATAACTGAGGACATAATTAGACAAGAAAGAAAGAAAGAAAGAAAGAAAGAAAGAAAGAAAGAAAGAAAGAAAGAAAGAAAGAAAGAAAGAAAGAAAGAAAGAAAGAAAGAAAGAAAGAAAGAAAGAAAGAAAGAAACCGTTATATATATTCCAATAGTAACACTTAACAAAGTGTAACAAATTAGTGTAGCAAAACATAGGCTACCAGAGAACTTCAATTTGGTAGAATTCCTGCTCCAAAAACATAGAATAATTGAACATTGTAGTACTTACAACTTACTGCTGGGCCAAGAGCTCTGATTCTGTTCAGCAGAGGGTAAGAGAGAGACAGACTTAATAGCCAGGTCTTTACATACTCCCTTGGTTTAGACAAAGCTCAACTGCAAGCATCCGGGATTCAATGGAATTCAAATCCCATATCAAAAACCAATATAACTAACTTGTGACCATCTGGGATATGTTCACATTGCAATAAAATACACACATAGATGGCTCATGTCAGGTGACTGACGCTTGCAGGGTTCAGGATTATAAAATTGCACTGTACATGTTCAGGCTCAGGCTGCAATGGGCACCTGCCCCCATCAAAGGGTTCAAAAGACTAGGTTCAAACCGAAATCAGCTGACAAGCACCAGCCGTGGGATGTTATTGCTGTTTAGAATAACCTTAGATGATCTTTTGATCTGAGGAAGTGGATCTGGCCCACTAAAGCTCATCACCTAATAAACCATCTTGTTAGTCTTTAAAGTGCTACATAGTCCTGTTTTTTGTTTCAGCTACACCAGGCTAACATGGCTACATTTCTATCCCTAGAAATGTAAGCGTTATTTCTACATTGTACAGCATAACAACTCATAAAATCACAGTGCTAGCATGGAGAGAGTACCCTGCTTCCTCAAAAGCTGAAGCCTTTTGAACTAAAGCAGAATCTCCACTATCTAGTAACAGTATGTGGCCTATGACACACAGTTCTGATTCCATTCTAGCAGAATCACACACAGTCTAGTATGATGAATTGTGATTGATAGCACAGATGGACTAAAGATGCAGAAGCTTATTTTAAAGGTGCTGTATTAATTAACTACTTCATATACAATATAACTTGGCAATCTACTTGTAACATGGTCAAAATCTAGATAACAGGTTCCTTTTAATTTCTGCATCAGGCAGCATTGTCTGTTGATTCTACATGCTGTTCTACCACAATTTTTACAGTGAACATGCTACTGAGTCCAGCTTCTCCCCATTGCTAACTAAGGATGTTAGAAAGCATATAACCGAATATTCATGTAAGTGCATCAAATTTTAGCAGTTACTTGACTAGCAGGGAAGACAGTTTAAAAACCAGCTTCCCACACAGACTGGTTCCCACCTGCTGCCATGTGCTGCTGCCTCTGATACAGAGGCAGCAACACAGAGTGGCAGTAGCACCGTCCACAGGGAGTCCAAGCTCCCAGTGAACAGATGCTGCTCCAGCATTCCATGGAGGAGCCTCTGTCCTTCGGCAGCTGAGACCCCCATGGACAGGGGCTGCTGCCTTGGAGCAGCCTTCTCTCCCTCCCTCCCATCCCCCCGCTGCCTCTGTAGTTATAATTGAGGGGAGCTAGAAATAAACAATGGATAATTCATATCTTTTATAGTACATGCATTTGGCAGAAGAAAGCAGAGTTTTAGAAGATCACTGTCATTTCTAATTCTTTGTTAATACAGCTAAAGCTCCACTTGATTTCTTCAAAACGGGGGAAGGTTTCCTACTGGCTTTGTGTAAAGCTCCTGTAGGCTTTCATCTCTCCAGCTAAGAGGATTTAAGGTCAAATTATTTCACACTGATATTTGTCTATTCTGTTATACATTAAGCCTACTGTTCAGTAAATAAGATTATATAAATCCTCTTTCATTCTGTTACTCTAATGTGTTGTGCTATGCAACTGAACTACTTTGGTAAGTCTCAAGCATAATCTCTCTTTTACTCAACTCAGACAATATGTGCTAATCATGAACTACTCTCTGGCAAAGCCCTGAGTAAAGTGTGTTATTTAAAATGAGTTGTAGTAACCTCTAGAGACATTGTTTCCATGGGACACCCCAATTTATCTGGTGCTCCCCTCTTGCATTTATTTAGTGTGTGCTTAGTCATCAAGTCAAACAATGGCATTTTCAGTGGCGTGGAGCAGTTCTTTTAGACCATCGCTGAACCTAGTCAGTGGGCACTGACAAGGAGTAATCAACATTAGCCCTTTACACAGCACAGCATATTTCCCCTGCCACATCCACTGCCTCAACTGTCCTGCACATCTACAGTAGGTAGGGCACAATCTAGCCCCATCTCTATATCTCTGTGAGTAGGTGGAGTGCCCACTGTGCTTTAAAAACGAAGCATAGGCACAGTCCATAAATAACCCTATTTTGCCACTACTTCTGCTTAGGCTTTATCGGTAGTTGAAAAAAATACCACCATAAAATAATATTCCCCCAGACTGACTGCTGCAAAGATCCCCCTGCTCAGAGTAGGGATATGAAGGACTAGTCCACTAAGCATTTGCTTATCGGATAGTGGACATGCTAGCTGACTAGTTGCTTCCCCCCATTTGTTGCCTCTATCAGAAAGAGGTGGGCGAGCAGCAGGTGGTCCTTCAAAGCAACAATGCTGCCTGAAGCCTGGGGCCAGACCCCAGGCTCTGTGTGGCGCTGCCACTTTGAAACGCCCCAGGCTGCATGTGGCATTTCAAAGCGGCAGTGCTGCATAGACCCCGCAAACAGCAGGGGACTCTCCTGCTGACCCCGGGCTGCACGTGGCCCTGCCACTTTGAAATGCCATTGGGACCCCAGCATCAGGCTCTTCCCAGCATTTCAAAGCAGCCGCATGGAACCCAGGATCAGCTGGGGACTCCGTGAAATGCTGTGGGGAGCCTGACATCAGGCTGCATGCGGCTTTTCAAAGCGGCAGCACCACCTGGAGCCCAGGATCGGCTGAAGTCCCCAGCTGATCCTGGGCTCCACACGACGCTTTCCGCTTTGAAGTGTAGCAACTGCCTTAGGTTTATTCTTACCCTTCAAAGGCGGAATCGCCCTATCGACTAATTGAATAGCTGATGGAAAATGCATCGACTATTCAATTAGTCCATTAGTCGATATTTAACATCCTCAGCTCAGATCAGACATCACTGCTCCAGACCCAAATTTGCTCTGTCCAAAGAACAGCATTCATAGTCCTGGCAGCCTGGTAGAGAGTACAGGCCTCTTCAGCCACAATGAGACAGCAGAATTCACTCAACAGCTAACAGGGCTAACAGCGTGGGTTAATTGCATTCCTATTAAAAGAAGGTTAACACCACTTCTCAAAACATCTTTAAGTCAAGGAGTCCAGAGCTCTTGTTCTCCATAGAATAAAAATTCATTTAGCAGATACTCCTCAGTATTTTTGCAAGTGTTATAATTCAATTAGTACCATACAACATTTATGACAACATAATAAATGTATAATTCATCCTGGGGATGTACTTATACTTTTTTCCTTTTGCGTGGCAGGAGAATAAGAATTAGGTACCTCTCACCCAAGCTCAGGCTTTTAACTGCAGCTAATCAAGTTGACAGAAAAAAAATACTGTCCTATTGGTCTAGCCTGACACAGTGCTGTTCAAATGATCCATTACAACACATTTTATTTCAACATTGCAGAATATATTGTCCATAATTGCTTAAGTAAGTTTGGCTGAACAGAATTATTTTTAGGGAGGTGGGACCCCCAACCATCTTCTCTTCAATCCATATTTGTAAAAAATTCTGGCCGTGGGCTGGGTTTCAACCAATGCATTGTTAAAACCAGGGTAAACACGATCAGAATCAGAATAAAAAAGTTGTGTTTTCTAAAGCAGATGCCAAAAAGTCCCACAAAGCATACGAAACAAGTATCAGCAGTTAAGTATGAAATGAGCGCAGCTGGTTTTAGCTGCCTAAGTTTGAAAACTTGGCCCATGGTGAAAACAGTTTATTGAATGTGATATCACCTCGTAGTTACCATGGCCTCCTTTGCAATTAGTATTTAATTCCCTTCTTACACAGTACAGGCAGTCCCCGGGTTACGTACAAGATAGGGACTGCAGGTTTGTTCTTAAGTTGAATCTGTATGTAAGTCGGAACTGGCGTCCAGATTCAGCCGCTGCTGAAACTGACCACCAGTTCCGACTTACATACAGAATCAACTTAAGAACCCCAAGCGTCCCCAAGTCAGCTGCTGCTGAAACTGATCAGCAGCTGATTCCAGGAAGCCCCGGGCAGAGCAACTCTGCCTCGGGCTTCCTGTAGTCAGCGCTGGTCAGTTTCAGCAGCAGCTGACTTGGGGACGCCTGGGGCAGAGCAGCTGGGGTGCTGCTGGGTTGCTCCAGTAGCGCCGCTCCTCGGCGCTACTGGACCAACCCAGCACAGCACCCCATCTGCTCTGCCCCAGGCGTCCTGATTCAGCCGCTGCTGAAACTGACCAGCAGCAGCTGAATCAGGACGCCTGGGGCAGAGCAGCTGGGGTGCTGCCGGGTTGGTCCAGTAGAGCCCAGAGCGGCGCTGCGGGACCAACTGGCAGCGCCCCAGCTGCTCTGCCACAGGCGTCCGGAGAAAAGCCTAGTCTGCTGGGGGGGGGCGTACTAGCTGCGCCCCCCCCCCCCCCCAGCAGACCAGGAAGACGCGGGCGGCGGACTGAGACGCACCGCGATCCCTCCGCCTGGGTCCTCCACGGCTTTGCTCCCCGTCTCCCTGGTCTGCTGGAGACCAGCAGACCAGGGAGATGGGGAGCAAAGCCTCTGAGGACACCAGCAGTGGGACAGCCGCGGGGCGCCTGGGCTGCTCCGCTGCCGGCTTCCCCGAGGCTTTGGAAAGCCTACACTATTATATCCTACACTATTATATCTTGTTAGGGCTGTTCCCCAATCTGGCACTCTGAGTGCAGAAGGTGAGGGCCTGCAAGGCACTGGTTACTAACACTTCCCAGAGACACAGATTCCCTGGCTCTGAGAAATGAACAAACAAACAAGCTGCCACCATCAAGTGATTTTATCCCTAAAACCGGGTTGAAAACTTGAACCCATCTCCAGGGGTACCCCAAGCCCTTTTGCCCTAAAACAACTTGAAAAAAGGGGAAAAAAAGAAAAAAAACAAGCTGCTGTCTCTAGTAGCTGACCTCTCAGTCGGAGGCAGACAGACAGACCTCCTGTACCTTCCAGGACACAAGAATCAAATCATTACCTTAAAAAAGTGATTTTTATTACAAAACAAAAGATACTTGGTTGCTAGATGTTACAGAGCAACTAAGGAAAACAAAATTAAAACAGAGGAAAATCTCTGGGAACAATGCTAGATGGTAACTGGGGAGGGGAGGCACGGATTCACACAGAGCAGTTCAAACCAAACCACAAAATAAAGAAAAATATCCTGATCGTGACTAGATCCACTTTTTGAGGAATAAGGGTTCTTGCACGAAAGGGTTTTTTTGCCCAAAATGGCCCTGTCCATACTGCGGTTTTTTGCACAAAAAACTCTTCCACAAAAAGGATTGGAAGAGAATATGCAAATGAGAGCACGAGATATGATAATGAGTTCTTCATTTGCATTTCCTCTTCCTCAAAAATAGCGCCGTGTAGACATAGCCCAGGTGCTGGTCAGCACTCCTCCTATCCATTACACATCTCTACTTGGCACACTGGCTTCTCCACTTAGGAAGATGTAGGATCAAATTCTGCATTAAGGTATCAAGGGGGAAAGGGTTTGGAAACTTAATTCTTTGGTTAAAATCACAACACTGGCATACTGTCCGGCACAACTGGAAGTGAAACCAAGGATTAGGTTGGCTGGGGATTCTTCAGTTCATGGCCAAAGCACTCCCACCACTTTGCCTGGAATGATGATGACATCCTTGTTCTCATGAGCAATGAATACACAGGAATGTTTTTTAAAAAACAAAGTCTTGTTACTCATGTTAAGAAATTTTGATTAAGTGAGCAATCTCTGTTGACAGCACGATCACTCACTGTATTTTAAAGCAGAGGTTCTCAACTAGAGTATGTGTACTCTTGGGGGTACACAGCAGTATTTCAGAGGGATCATTTACACATCTAGATATTTGCCTAGTTTTACAATAAGCCACGTAAAAATTGCCAGCAAAGTCAGTACAAACTAAAATTTCATACAAACTGAGAAAGTACATAATTTCTCAGTGATTTTGTATTTTTATGTATGATTTCTTAATCAAATAGTTTTCAAGTGAGGTGAAATCTGAGTTTCGAAAGACAATTTCAATTCCTGTCTAGTTAGATTTTGATCAGATAAAAAAAGCATGTTTCCAGTCAGGAAAGTGTGCATTAGATCAGACACTGTGATGCTTATACCGTGAACAAAACACTGTAGGGAGCTGTCCCTTCAGCTTTTTCTATTGACCAGCCGCCTGGTCTCTTACATGCCTATGATCCTTTTGTAGTCAAAACAGATGCACATCCAGTATAGCGGGTGGAAGTATGATGCTGACAAGCAGACCCAAACCTGGGACCTCTGGAGTTCCCATGAGCCTCCACCACTTGAGCTAAAAGCCAACCAGCTCTCAGCTAAGACTGTAAAACAAACTCATTCTTTCCTCTATGCAAGTAATCTAAGTGCCATTTTATGGGAGAGTGAACCACAGCCAGTAGGTGTGGGGGTTACATAAACACCTGGGCATAAAAAATTCAAGGGCAGGGACTGAAAAACAGTACTTGCAAAAGTGTTTTTTCAGACCCACAGGTGACAGTAATAACTACTAAAAAAAAGAATCAACAGAATCTAATTACTAAAATTAGTCATACTGTCTTGTATTAGTTATATTGAATTCTTGCAGACTATTTATTTTGATTCAATATTGTTTGCACCAATTAAGAAAGGTGCACTTTAGTAATTGGAGATAATTCATCAGGATTCTGGGATTCAGCAACAATTCCAGCTGTGTAGACAAACAGTTGAGGCTGCCTCTAGGAATCACTGAATTTGCAAAATAGAAACAGGAAATATTCTAAACTCCCTGATTTCTCTTTGTTAAAAGAATTTCTCCATTATTTAAAATGAATTCTCCTGTGATGTGCACGAAGTCAAAGGACTTGCTAGCAGAAAAGAGTTGATGATGATAGATGTGGCAATCTATGTTAGTCTGTCTTGTTAACTGCTCAAGTAGCCCTTCAAGATCTCATCTATTTTCACAATTATCATCACCATGTTCTGATCCACTCTATACACACTTCTCTTGTTTGGTAAATTGTTTCTAAATTGTCCAGTGAATGACAGATCAATTTCACTTCCCTGACAATACCATGCTGACCATTTTCAACCTATTTCCTCTGATCTCAAGCTGACACTATGGGCTAGCTGATCAAAGCAAGTATGGAAGCTGTCACTGTGGATCCGTCACCTCTACCGGCTGGAGTGACTACAGTATTGGTCTGTGATAATATATAATAGAGCTGAGAAAATACAGTTCACAATGCTGCTGCTGACCCTTTGAGATATCAGTCTCTGACAGAGCTTGTAGAAATCTGCACATTTTCCAGCAGAAGATGCCTCAGAGCCTTTTTGTTTTCTGCTGATGTAACTGGAGGAGACAGACACACACTAATCATACACATCTAAGTCAAACCAGCCATGGATGAGGGGAGAAGACTAGGAGGTTCTAGGTGATAACTTTTACTGGAGTAATGAGTACCTAGTCCTGTAATGCCTTCAAGAGCTCCCAGAGGCTGACAGTGATCAGCACTTGTAAAGAGGTGTTCAGTACCTTTCACGATCCTGCTTAAGCTACTGGAAAACACACTAAATAGCATGCCTTAGTACATTCATTAACACACTGAACAACTGTATTTTATAACCTGCCCACATTCATGGCTTTAGGAATTTCTGAGCTGGCAGAAACGTTACATGGCATTTTACCACACCAGAAGAATAAAAATGACAGGAAGCTAGATAAAAACCTATATTTCCCTCAGATACTCCTCAACGCTGTGCTGATTAAATTCAACTCTGATTTAAGTCCCAAGGAAGTGAGTTTGAATGGCTTCTGCCATTACATATTACATCAGTTGAGTTCATGGGAAAAAGTGTATTCAGTAAGGTTCTGTGAACTGGCCCTGAAACGTAGTTTGATTCTAGCTATGTTGCTCAGAATTGGAACAAATTTTGCACCCAGAGCTTTGTAGGTGGGTCAGTTTAACCCCTACCCCATGAATATAGATGTAGCTAGATACCCTGAGAGCATGAGATGCATAGCCAAAGATTCCAGTGAAGGTTCTGAATAATCAGCAGCCCACAAAATCACTTCTTAAAGCCTTCGCCAAAGAATGAAAGGAAAGAAGGAAATGTGAAGGACTGATGGAAGAAATATTAAGGAAAAACACTGATGATTTAGACTCCAAATTTTAAAAAAGTATAGCCCACAAAAATAGTGCAGTACAGTGAATATATACCCAACAAATGTTTTCACAGGACGGCAAAGCTATTAAATCAGGGTGCTCTTGCTGAAGATTTTCTTTTTAAATGCTGAAACGGAGTAGCACCCAACTGTTTATTTTATGGTAGCTTCATAAAATAACAGAATAGTGATGAGCTATTTTCTAATAGTAACTGTGTAGCTAAATTACTTTTTACCATGAGGTTCTATGGTATGACACTTAGGGTGTGTCTAGACTACATGCCTCCTTCGACGGAGGCATGTAGATTAGCCAGATCGGAAGAGGGAAATGAAGCCGCGATTAAAATAATCGCGGCTTCATTTAAATTTAAATGGCTGCCCCGATCTGCCGATCAGCTGTTTGTCGGCAGATCGGGGGAGTCTGGACGCGATGCCCCGACAAAGAAGCCTTTCTTCATCGACACAGGTAAACCTGGTTTCACGAGGCTTACCTGTGTCGATGAAGAAAGGCTTCTTTGTCGGGGCATCGCGTCCAGACTCTCCCGATCTGCCGACAAACAGCTGATCGGCAGATCGGGGCAGCCATTTAAATTTAAATGAAGCCGCGATTATTTTAATCGCGGCTTCATTTCCCTCTTCCGATCTGGCTAATCTACATGCCTCCGTCGAAGGAGGCATGTAGTCTAGACACACCCCTAGTTTCCTAAAATGGCTGCCAGAGGCATAGCTGCTATCTCTAAACTGTAAGGTAGCTTATTATTTCTGATAATTGATAGCAAAAATATGAAGCCCTATCTGCAGATAACTTGCCTTAACAACTCATCAACCAAAATAACTGACATAACTGAGTAAGGAATTTAATGTTATTCCTTTTAATCTCAAATAGAAATCTACAAAGAATGACTGGAAGATGGCATTCAAGAACTTGTTCACTTTTCCTAACTGAAAACAATGTTTTGGTTTATTATTATTCATATGAACTTTAATTGGATTTGGAACCTTCATTGATATCCCCAATTATATCAGATTTTGGCATTTACCAATAATAATTATGAACTATAATTAACCTTCAGATATGGCAATTTAAATTCAGATGAATGATCACACCATGCTTTAAGGAGATAGTTGGAAATCAGGAAGATGATGCTTTTGCAGAGTATACTATCTTAAACAGGCAGTAAAGAAAAATGTTAGTAATGATCATATTTTGCATGTTTATACCTAATTTCTCTCTTGGAAAATCTCAAAGTATTTTAGAAACATTAACTATCAGCAGCCAGACTTACAGTGAAATTAGTGGGGACTGGATCAGGTCTTAAGAGTCAGAAAACCCCCAGGAGGTATTATTAACCCCATTTACAAATGGGACAGAGAGGTTGGAGGGAGGCATAGGCACTGTGTTTCCAACAATGAGAACAGAAACCAGCTCTCCTGGTTGCCTGTTCTATGCTGTATTTTATCAAGAAGTTAATACTTCCACAGCCACATGTCAGAAAGATCCATGAAGATCTTTGTATATGTTAGTGAGCAAAGAGGAAAAAAGGAGGTAGCAGGAGATGTTTGGGGCACATCTATCAGGGTATGTCTACACTACCCTCCTAGTTCGAACTAGGAGGGTAATGTATGCATACCGCACTTGCTAATGAAGCCCGGGATTTGAATTTCCCGGGCTTCATTAGCATAAGCGGGGAGCCGCCATTTTTAAATCCCCGCTGCTTCGAACCCCGTGTAGCGCGGCTACACGGGGCTCGAACTAGGTAGTTCGGACTAGGGTGCCTATTCCGAACTACCGGTACACCTCGTTTCACGAGGAGTAACGGTAGTTCGGACTAGGACCCTAGTCCGAACTACCTAGTTCGAGCCCCGTGTAGCCGCGCTACACGGGGTTCGAAGCAGCGGGGATTTAAAAATGGCGGCTCCCCGCTTATGCTAATGAAGCCCGGGAAATTCAAATCCCGGGCTTCATTAGCAAGTGCGGTATGCATACATTACCCCGCTAGTTCGAACTAGCGGGGTAGTGTAGACATACCCTCATATAGTGCACACTTTATATAAATGTAAAAAAGCAAACTAAGCATACAAATGTACAGTCCTTACTCAGTTATAACTCAAGAGATTGGGACTGGTGAATGAGTGAAGACTACAGGACTGAACCCTAAACAGAAGAAAAGTCAGAATGACAGTTGGGATACTTTGCAGTACAACTCATATATGACATTTAAATTTGAGCTGCAGAACACCATTTATATGAGTCAAAGTTTGGCGTACAACTCTGTGCTGGATTGCTAGCTGACTATTGCTTAACTAATAGGTTCCCTTCCTCAGAATGATATTAAAACGTCTGTTTGCTCATTCAACATGATGAAAAGATGTTTTAAAGCACACATCACCTAGTAAGGAGACTGGAATGGCTCCAACTGCAGGAACAAAGGAAACTGAAGAAGACATAAAGTAAGTCTCAAAATGAAATGACTTCATCATGATCTCATTAGGAATGCAACTTGTGATCTGTGTGGGACCATGGGTTGAGTCAGAAAGGAGCAATTTAAATGTTACTTTTTAAAATATTTGAATCTGGTGCACAGTTTGGGATTGTTAGCATTGACATAGTCAACAGTGACTAAAAGTCAGCATCTACTGGTGACCTGTATGAAATGACTTTGGCAGATATCCTAAAGGAACAAATTGAGTATCAAGGGCCAGTGATTGACCCTTTCATTAGCTGTCTTTGCAGAGATGCTAAGAAATGAATGGGCAGGAAGACTGATTTACCCATCTCTTGAGTGACAGCCTCATTGGTAAAAGACTACAACAATGGTACAGAGCACTCTCTCATGCAGGTTGAAAGAATATGATCTGTTGCTGAGATATCAAGAACTTAAGAAATTGCAGCAGTTGTTAAAAACATTGAAGTACTGAATGTTAGGACATTACAGTACCTTTGCCTTTTTCACTCTAGCTACATTAGGCAGAGAGCCTGATAAGTCAGCATGGGGTAAGGAAAGGGATAAAGGTTCTGATCCGGGCTCTGGTAGTGAGCCTGTTAAGGAAAATGATTGTGAGTGAAAATGTTTCTTTACACAACAGTTTTATGCACAATAATCCCATTTCTGCCTTCACAAACTGATTGTGACTAGCAAAAAAAAAATCAGACCACTGTATAGCAGTTATATATGTATGTTGCCATATGTAAACAGCATATGTTCATGGAGTTACATTATCAGTGAGCTTCAGAGGGGTAGCTGAGTTAGTCTGTACCTGGAAAAACTTAAAAAACAATGAATAGTCTAGAAGCACCTTAAAGACTAACAAACATGTAGATGGCTATCATGAGCTTTCATGGACACAACCCATCTGAAGAAGTAGTTTGTGCCCACGAAAGCCCTTACCACCATCTACATGTTTTGTTAGTCTTTAAGGTGCTGCTAGACTATTTGTTGTTTTTTAAGTTTTATTATCAGTGAGCTTTGATAAGTTTCAATATATCAGTAGGAATCTTTTTTCCCCCCCCCCCGAGGTTATTTTTACAATCAGTTCTACTCTGTTTTATGAAGTTCTTGTAGGCCTAACTTCTTCCTTGTTTTTTATTTTTCATTTACTAAGTTCTCTAAAATCAAGTTTTTGACTATTAGCAATAAAAAACAAAACTCAAAAAACTCAAAACAAAAAATCCTGAGCCTGCTTTTCAGATTGATTTTCTCAAACCCTCATACCAGCTTAAATTTATGTCTCTAAACCGGTTTCTAAGTCTATAATACATTGTTATATATTTTACCCAGAAAAAAATAAAACAGTTTTGACCTAAAAACCCCCAAACTCCTCAAATTTTAACTGACTGAAGTATGTGTATGTATTTTATTCTTAAAGAAAAGTGCCTAATCCAATGTGCTTGATTTATGATAATGGTCCTGCAAACTTCACAACTGAAACTGATCTTATAGTACTGTGATTCTTTAAAATTGCAGAAGTGCAATAATACCTATTGAGCAGTACTAGCAAGATGAATAGCAATACACAGATTTGGTCAAAGATATTTGAACTAGTTTACAAATCTAAGGTACAAAACCAATACATTAGTTACAATATTAGCAATGCAAGGTTTAGAAGTATTAACATAACTTTTGCCTTTATTGATTTTAACATGTGCATTAAGGATATTAAATTGCGTTTAATCAGCTAATCAAGTAGTCGATGAAATTTCCATTGACTCCTCGATTAGTTGATAAGGGGGGGAAACTGCAGAGCCACAGTGAGGTTCTCTCTCCCTGCCTCAGGAGCTAACTCCGCATTGACTCTGCCTTACTACATTTAAAAAGCAAAGGCACAGCTTCTGGGAACAGGCACAAGCTGGGATAGCTGAATACAGCTGTACCTCTGCCCCTCCTGTTCCTCCCTTGGAGATGGTGCTAGGGGGAGCTGCCTTGATAGAGGCAGCAAGGGGAGGGGGGAGAGAGAAGCGACTAGTTGAGTAGTGACTTGACTAGTTGCTTACATCCCTAATGTGTATATAATTTTAGAATTTCATTACATACACCCTAAGGATTCTATTGTGTCTTTAGACCCTGATACAGTAAACTATCCTTGTTTAGAAAGACCACAGTAGCAGGAAATCACCTTTAAGCTATTCTTTTCCAACCTTGGCTGCAGGCCCGCTGACAGGAATTCTGGGTCCCAGGACAGCATAATCAATGGACCCCCTAGAACAGGTGCCTTGTGGCTCTGGAGAAACTTTGAGCCTCTCCTGCCAATCAGAGGACCCCCCTGATCGATCGCAACTCCATCCTCATCTGCAGACCCTAGAGGTGTTTAAAGAAGCAGGGAGCAGAGCTCCACCCCATCGCCACATCACTGCCACCCTGCAGACCCGAGTGGGGTTTAAAGTGGCAGGGAGCTCTGGGTGCCCCTGCCCTGTTGTTCCATGGACCCAAGCTCCTGGTCTCTCTGTGTCTGCTGCCATGCTATTTAAAAAGGACCCTCGTAGCTGGGCCCCCTTAAGTCCAGTGGGCCCCAGGACAATTGTCCCACCCCTCCCCCCAACCTCCTCTGTCGGCGGGCCTGCTTAGCTGTTCGGAGCAAGAAATTCTGCCCTTCCTACCTCCCAACCAGTTCTGGGGATCAAACACCAACAGGCTTGAACTGTGTTATCTCTGTGCTTCCCAAAAACTAGGACTGCCACTGTGTCTAATCTTTGCACAGGGTGCCCCATCTTGTGCACTTATTTAAGGTCAAGGACAGCTGAGTTCAATCTCTTGAGTCCTGGTCTACACTCAGGAGTTACTTCAAAATAACTCCGCCCCCCCCCCCCATTTTGAAATAATAAGCAGAGAGTCCACACTACCAAGCCTGTTATTTCGAAATAAAGTGTTGGTTATTTGGAAATCTGTACTTCTGCTTTCCTCAGGGAATAATGCTTATTTTGAAATAGTTATTTCAAAATAGCATGAGTGTGGACACTCCACTGTTGCTATTTTGAAATAACTACTCCCCAGAGTAATGTGAAGTAATTACTCCCTAGTGCTTCCTGAGGCTCCATCTTGAGATCTTGGCGGACACTCGATAACAAGTAGGGTGTCTTTCTGTCACCTGCCTATTTGTGGATCTGTTGATGGCTGACCATCTTGATTCTGGAGCTGCAGGTCTTATCACAGAAGGGGCAGGTGCTGGTGGCTACTGGCAGGGTGCAGGGCAGTTTCTGCAACTCTTTTCTCCTTCTCCGCCTCTCCTTGTCTGCGCTGAGGCAGGACCTCTCAAATTGCACCATGACCTCATGGATTAACGCTCTCCACTGGGAATGGGCCCAGGCAAGTTTCTCCCAGATGTTAACACTGGTGCTTCACTTTTTCATATTTGCCTTGAACATGTCCTTAAATCGCTTTCTCTGGCCCCCACCACTCCTCCATCCTTCCTTCAGCTCAGAAAAAAGAATCTGTTTGGGGAGGCACTGATCAGGCATCCAGACCACATGACCAGTCCAGCAAAGTTGTTGGTGACGATACCCTCAATGCTGGTCAACTCTTCCATGATGCTAGTGTTCATACACCTGTCCTCTCAAGGGATATTTAGGATTCTCCCAAGGCAGCGTTGATTGATATTGTTCAAATGCCTTCAGGTGGCACTTACATGTTGTCCAGGTTTCACATCCATACAGCAGTGTTGGAACTACCACAGTGCGGTACACAAGGATATTTGTCTTGGCACTGATGTCCCAGTTCTCAAAGACCCTTTGTCTCAGGAGGGAAAAAACAGGGCTTGTGCAGCTCATGTGATGCTGGATTTCCTTGTCAATGTCGGAGAGATGACTTCCAAGTTACAGAAAATGCTCCATGTTTTCCTGCAGTTCTCTGTTAACTTCAATAGAAAATACATGAGATTGTCCAGTTGGCGAGGGTTGATGGAGCACCATGGTCTTTTTGATGTTCAGTTTGAGGCCGAGATTCCCATACGCTTCAGCGAAGGTGCTTAAGATGGTCTGAAGGGCTACAGGAGAAAGAGCAGCGACCATATTGTCATCCATGTACTGGAGCTCCATGATCAAAGTTGTGGAGGTCTTGCTTTTGGCGTTCAGTCTCCTGAGATTGAAAATCTTCACATTCATTTGTAGACAATCTTTACACCATCTGGAAGCTTGCTGTCAATGAGAGAGAAGGTCATGGTGATGAAGATGCAGAACAGCGCTGGGGCAATGATGCAGCCTTGTCTGACTCTTGTTTTGACCTCAAAGGGGTTGCATTGGGATCCATTGTTGCTTAGCACTGTGGCAATCATGTCATTGTGAAGCAGCCTCAGGATGCTGACAAACATCTGGGGCAACCGATCTTTGAGAGGATGATCCACAGAGCACTACGACTGATTGAATCCAACGCCTTGGTCAGGCTGACGAAAATCATGCATAAGACTTGATTTTGTTCACAACATTTTTTTTGGTGGGGGGGGGAGGCAATTGGCGAGCGGTGAAGATCATGTCCACTGTTCCTTCGAATGATCAAAAGCCACACTGGGATTCTCGAATAATTTCTTCTGAGTGTGGCAGGAGTCAATTTGCAAGGATTAGAGCTAAGATTTTCCCTGCTGTTGCCAGGAGGGAGATGCTGCAATGGTTTCCACAGTCCATTTGTCGCCCTTCTTGAAGAGACTAATGATCACTTTGTCTCTGAACTCTCCCAGTATCTGCTCCCTGTTCCAGATCTTGAGAAGCAGGAGATGGAGTTGTTTGTGGAGCTCTGGCTTGCCTTCTTTGAAGACTTTGGCGGGGATTCCATCTAGTCCAGTTGCCTTGTTGTTCTTCATCACTTTGATGGCAGCTTGGACCTCATACAGCACATCCTCTATAACGGAATCTGGCTCAGACTAATTTAGATCCTCCTCCGTAGTGGGAACAAGCTATTTTGATTTTATTATTTCGGAAGTTATTATTTTGAACTTAGTAATTCTGAAATAATTTCCTAGTGTAGACGTGCCCTAGTGACCGAGGACACAATCAAACAAAACCATACAGTTTGTGCCTAGACTCTTATGTACAAACATTATCTGAAGAAATCCTGTAAGAATGATTTTTGCTTTTTAAAAAATTACAGACTTTCAGCACAACACATTAGGCCAAAACCTGTTCCTGGGAAAGTCAATGGAAGTTCTGGCATGACTTCAGTAGAACAGGCATAAGCTGCTTTAAAGGCTTTTAAAATCAGCAAATTTTGTTATTGTTATAGGGCTAAATCCTCCTACCCTCAGCCACTGAGTAATCCTGCCTGGCTAAAATCTGCTCTTGTTTAGGAGTCAATGCCACAGAAGTCAATGGCAATTCTCCGCTGACTTCATTAATACAGTATCAGGCTGTTAAATCCAATGCTACCTGAATGAAGTCAGTGGGGGTGTTAATAGCCATAAAGGCTTAATCATTCAAGGTCCTGAGCAAAACGGCCTAATTCTATGATGCACCTGCTTAATTTTAAACAGAAGAAAAGTCTCAAAGTCTGTGGGACAAGATATGGGATGAATTATTTTGTTGAAATGGGACCTTAATGTCTCATTTTAAGCATAAAAAACAAACAAAAAGCAATCAGTTGCCCTCCAAAGAATATTCCTAACTCCTCACAGATAAAATATAACCTATGGAGCAGACTGCTGTGTAAAGTCAAGCTAATCTCACTCTGCTGCTAAAGAACCACTGAATTCAGAGAAGTTACTATAATTAGTAACTCTGCTTTGCCAGGCAGTGAATGGTATCCAAAACATGTCACTTCTTGGTGCAAAACTGTCTCTCTGTTGGGTAAACGAGAAGGAATTAATCAATGAAAACATGACAGCGAGGGTGGGAATTTTATAACGGAGGCAATGTTTTTATTTATTAGGCCAATTAAGTATGATTGACTTGCAGATTACATCAGCTCAGACTCTCACCATTTCAATTCAGTCTGGAGCTCTGCTGAAGTGCAGAAACACTGCTTGAAAGAATGGGTTTGAAAGAATTGAAGGTATGTCATTACGAACAGCTTGCTCATACCAAGGTTTCAACTAGCTGATTCCACCTACAATAAAACAATATAACTAACCTCAACGTTATTTTATCTATGAATAGCTGCAAACAAATTCTATTCATACCAACTAAATGAGCTAAGTAATGTTATTACCACATTTCCCTAATATTTTTTTCTTAGAGAACGGTTTTGTGAAAATGGGCCTTTTTGCGCTACTCCTGCCCAGTAAGGGTTGCTTTCCATTCATAACCCAAACTCTACCAGTAGAAACAGATTTTTAAAAATATACATGAGCATTTCTGAATTTGGCTCAGCATATAATAAAGTGGAAAAATAATTAAAGGCTATGATCGGTGCTTATCACATTATAAAAGTAATTTAGTGTCTATATTGACCAGTAATGATAATGAATTAAAAATCTTGATCTGTGTATTTCAGGAAGATTTTTGCTTTGTTTGTAAATGCAGTTTTCCCTCTTGGGGATGACTCAGAGAAAAAGCCAGGCAAGTTATCCTACCTACTAAATAACCTTAAAAATTGTATATGCATTGTTTTCTCTGAATTAATGTAATACTTAGGAAAGATGCAACCTTGGAGAATGGAATCCTTCTTAATCTAGGCTAATATTCAGGGGTGCATTAACAGGAGGTCGTTTGTAAGACAGAGGTAATTGCTCCATTCTATTCAGCACTGGCAAGGCTTCATCTGGAATATTGTGTCCAATTCTGAGCACCACACTTTAGAAAAGATGTGGACAAATGGAGACAATCCAGAGGAGAGCAACAAAAAAATGAAAGTTTAGAATACCTGGCCTATGAGGGAAGGATAAAAAACCATGGCACATTAAATTTTCAGAAAAGATGACTGAGGAGGGACTGAATAATAGCGTTCAAATACCTTAAGATCTGTTATAAAGAGAAATGAGATCAAGTGTTCTGAATATAGGCAGTCCCCGGGTTATGTACAAGATAGGGACTGTAGGTTTGTTCTTAAGTTGAATTTGTATGTAAGTCGGAACTGGTCCATATTGTAGAGGAAACTCTAGCCAAACATTTCTTCTGAGCTCAGTTTTATTCTCCCACACCTCACTTCCCTCAGTCCTTTATTCTCAAGCTGAGGTGTCTGCTGAGAAAAGCTGCTCCGCGTCTCCCTGGTCTGCTGGGGGCGGGGGCGCTAGCTTCATGTCTCCCTAGTCTGCTGGGGGGAAGCAGCTAGTGCGGGGTTGCCTCACCCTGTCTGTAAGTAGGGATTCGATGCAAGTCGGATCCATGTAACCCAGGGACTGCCTGTATTCACTTAAGGAAGGACAAGAAGTAATCATCTGCAGCAAGGAAGTTTTAGGTTACGTATTAGGAAAAGCTTTCTAACTAAAAAGATAGTTAAGCTCTGGAATATGCTTCCAAGGAAATTTGTGGAATCCCCATCATTAGAGGTTTGTAAAAACAGATTAGACTGGGGTGGGCAATAAGTGGCCCACAGGCTGGATGTGGTTCACCAGGGTTTACTCCCGGTGGGCCACCAGATGTTTTATTTACCTAAATATGGCCATTTGCAGAAGGGATGTAATAGTGTAGTCAATTAACTGATAAGCAAAAGCTTATAGGTTAATACTATAGACTAAACGCATTTCCCCTTTCCTTGCTGCCAGCAACTTTTTTAGCAGGCTGGCCAGCAGCCTGGCTCAGTCCTGGCTTGCACCGGTTTTGGGACCTACTACTGCTGTGGCTCTGCCTTTAAAGTGTATTAGGAGCTAGGCAAGCTGGCAGCCTGGCTCAGTTCTGGCTCATGCCGGGTCCAGGAACTCAGAGCGCGCTCCACTCCCCCCAGATAGGGGCTACTGCTTCCCTGCACTGTTGCCTCTGGTTCTTAAACTGGCTTCCCTCACAGACCACTGCTGCCTGGAACCCAGGCTGTTATCTCTGATACAGAGGCAGCAGCGCAAAGTAGCAGGAGGCTCCTTGGGAGTGGGGCTAGAGCGCACTAGCTGCCAGCTGCTGGTCCCGCCCCTGGGGACTATAGAATATTCTAGTAACCGATAAGAATTCATGCGGTTAATCGACTATTCAATTAACCAATATTTAACATCCCTAGTTTGCAGCTTCCGTTAGCTGCCTTTTGCCGTTCCCAGTCAATGGGCTCTGTGGGAAGTGGTGAATCTCGTCTGGTCCCTTGGCTGCTTACTGCCCACTCCCAGGTTACACAAACATCTCTTAGGAATGAGTTAGGTCCTCGCCTCAGTGCAGATGGCTGGACTTGATGAATTTTCAAGATCCCATCCAGCCCTTCCTTTCTAGAATTCTATGGTTTCATTGGAGTTTCACCATGAATAAATTTGGTCCAGTGTTTCTTAATCTGAATGTCATCCCTTGCAATGAAGCAGTAGCCTAATTGTGCCCTCCAACATGCCTGCACCATGCCATTTGAATTCTCAGGATGTATCCGAGTATAGTGCTAGGCCCAAGGCCCACAGCTGCTGCTAAGCTATCCTTTTCCATAAGCTAATGTCTAGGCCTCTACCAACTTCAAGGTTGTGAAAAACACATCATGGGCTATGAAATCTGGTCTCTTCCATGAAATTTGGTCTGGTGTGTACTTTTACCCCATACTATATGGATTTCATGGGGGAGACCAGTGTTTCTCAATCCAAAAGGGAGTTGCAAAGTTACTATAGAAAGTTGCAGTATTGTCACCCTTATTTTATTGCTGTGTCAAATTTAGAGCAGGGTGGTTGGAGAGTGGTGGTAATGACCAGGTGTCCAGCTCTGAAAGCAATGTCTCGCCAGCAGCAGCGCCAACATGAGAGTGACAACACCATACCATGCCACCTTTACTTCTGTGCCGCTGTCATCAAAGTTGGGTGGTTGCTGGCCAACGGCCCACATCTGAAGGCAGCAGGGCAGAAGTGTGGGTGGCAATATCACAAAACTATGCCATTCTTATTTCTACATTGCTGCTGGTGGTGATGCTGCCTTAAGAGCTGGGCACCTGGCCAGCAGGGGCACTCTCCAGGCATCTGGCTCAGAAGGCAGTGCAGCGGCAAGGGTGACCTCCCCACACACAACTTTGCAGCTCTACTCACAACCCCCTTTTGGGTCAGGACCCCTACAGTTATAACATTGTGAAATTTCTAATTTAAATATCTGAAATCATGACATTTACTGTTTTAAAAATCTTATGACCATGTGCAACGGCGAGTTGGAGTTCCACCCAATCCTGCACCCCCGTAGCCACAGGCACAGACTCCACCAGCCAGTAGAATAGAGGGAGTTTATTGCTTCTCAACGGTACAGCACAGCATAGATGTAATCTGGTTACAGGAATTAGGGTCAGGATGACTCAGGCCCCCTCGAGATGGGGGTGACTGGGCCCTTACAACTCCAGCCCCCTCCTCAGTCTCTCTCTTTCATGGCTTCAGCCTGAAAAAGTGCCCCTTCCCCTCGTGCACACACTTTCTTTGTTCAGTCTCTTCCTTTAACTTGTAGAACTGGTTTTAGCCACTGCCCAGGGGTGGTAAGGCACCCCCTGCTGGGCCGTGCTTACAGACAGCTGCCAATGGGGGTCCCCCACAGCCCACGCATAGTAAACAACAAGATACTAACACTATACCACACCAGGAACTTGACCAAAATGGACCATGTATTTTGTAGGGTCTTATTAATGCCTAAGGCTTAGAGAGTGAAAGGTAGAAGTATTAGTTCTGTATTTTGCAAATCATGCATGTATTTCTTTGGTGTCTCCACGTCCTTTCCCCTTTCTGAGCAGTTGATATGGTTATACAATGTATTTAGGATTGCTGTGCAGCTTTCTGCTTTCATCAGTTTAGTTTCCTTTCCAATGAAAAATGCATAGCATTTGAGATAATGATCCCTGACTGTTGCAACAGTTTTAATTGTATCAAGTCCTTTACCTTGAACAAGAACAAATTAGCACATACCTGACAGGAAACAGTGGGCCAAACTCATCCTTCATGTGACTCCATTAACTCCAGGGATGAACTTTGTTCTGCCTTCTGAGCCCTCATTTTCATAGCAATTTGGTAGTTTCCGAATCTTTAAAAATTGATATTTGTAATGTTGAATATATTTCCAAAATAAATTAGCATTGAAATGCAATTTGTGAAGCAGGAATTGCAAAGATTACAGCCTCCATAAATGCAGAATCAGAAATGAGAAAAAAAGCGGGTTTCTTGAAGCATGGAAAAGTAGCTCATGCTTGCTAGTGCTATACAGCTGACATTTCCTTAAAAACCAAAGAACAAATTCTGCTCTGCATAACAGCCATATTGCTCTAGAGTTCTCTGGAGAGTTAGCAGAAAGCTTAATTAACTCAATTGTATCTAGCAAAGTATATCGCTCATACCAGGTCCAAATTTATCTCCATTACACAGAAACCTAATGGCATCTCACTGTTTTACTAATGTAACTTATTGAGATGATGAATTCTGAAAATGCAATAAAAGAAAATTTTCTTCTCAAAACCAGTATTCCTTACTCAATCAATGTGACTATTAACGATGGGATGGCAAGATTTTCCCTGCTTGAAACATTGTTTCAAGTTTCTTGGCCAGCTATTGTCTGTTATGCCCATGGAAACTTATTTTATAGAAGATTGACAAAAGCTGTAAACAATATCATCTCCCTAGTATCTGTGAACTGAAAGACCCTTTCACATGTAGGTAGAGGATCTTGCCCACCTGTGCCTCTCCCTTTCTCTGAGACACATGGAGGGTGGGTGCTCTCAGGCTCCAAGGATCTGTGTGGGAGGGAAGGGGAAGATAGCAGATAGCTCTGATTTACAGTCCTGATACTTTAAAATTACACCAATCTTTCAGGGGAGTTGTACCAAATAATACTAAAGTCCTTTGACAAGTTCTGGTTAAAAAAATCCTAATAAAATACACTCAGTCCTGCAGGAGAAGTGGGATTTTAATGTTCCAGATCTGTATTAAGTAAGAAAATCCTGTTACTTTTGAAGTTCAAGTGCAATTTGTCAAGTTGGGTTATTTTGCCAGCTGTTACGTGTACAGTTTCACATGTGGGCAATGACAGCAAATATTGGAAAGCTATACAATTTTCCAAAAAATGTCTAAAAAGTAGTTCTATATTATACTTTTTACAGAAAAATAATCCTAATGCCACACAAACTCTACTAATCCATATAATCCTTAACCCAATGCATGTGAGAGCTAACATTTTAATAGTAAAAGCAGTGACTACACTTCAAAATCAAGTAAAACACATGAAGGATTACTCCATTTGTCATTGAAGCTTTGCACAGTGCAGACCAGCAAGAGGTTTTTAACAAAGAAGCACTGTACAAGTCTAAACCAGCTGCAGGTACTGTGGATTATTTTATCAACAATTCTGTCTACTGTCTACAGTTTCCCTGCAATGACTCAACTCAGTTAACCATGAAATAGTCAACTGCTTTGGAAATTAGTTATCCAGTCCTAAGTCTGCTTTTAAGGTACCAACAGTTCTGAGAAAATGAGTAAAATTTGTATTAGGCAACTGAACTGCCATTTCCGACTGATTGCAGTTGTTTAACGGATGTTGAGCACAGCATGTCTGCAATGCTTCTACCACTTACGCAACTTTTCTCCGGCTTCAGTATTGCAGAAGTTCTACGGTACTGTGCCCAATAATCCTTTAATGGATGGATACTGTATGGGGATTCAAAGATGTGTATTTTAAATTGTTTATTAGTACAGTTGTGCAAGGTGCTTCATAAACAAACAAAAGAGAGCTCCCTGCTCAGGGAGAAGGGAGAATACAGTTACAGAACCAAGATCATGCCAAAATGCCCATTCAAAAGAATGGGAGTCCTTCCATCAGATTTCAGTGAACACTGGGTCAAATCCTAAATAATGTGCACAACTTGATTGAACTACATTTTATGTCTAATATATCTACCATATATATGCATATACAATTTATAGATGCACTCTTTCCCACCCCCTCTCTTTTTTCCAGGAAATAACACCACTGTCTCTAGCTGCTATTGTGCTATAAGGTGTTTCCAAAAACCATGCCATTTAGTGCCTAATGACTCATAGTATTGAGGTCTTATTGCATATTTTTAAAGTTTGCATTACAGTGTCATTGATTTAAAAATATTTAGATATACATAAATGATGGTACTGTAACATTTTAAGCTTGTTTTGGTTGTGCATTGGCAATGGTCTCTTTTGCCTGGTGAAGAAAGTAACAAGGTTGCCATGAAAATCTAAATTGGATGAGTATAAATACTCTGGAAAACTGTGTAATATAAAGGCTATTCAAAAGCTGAATTGCTACAGTTTAGAAATAAAAAAATCTTGATAAGATTTTAAAAAAATCACTTTGTAATGTACATAAGAGCGATGTAAATGTGTAGCCATTAAAATGGGTAACCCAAAGAATTACACGCGATTCCCGGTTCAGCTCTCAGGGAGCCAGCTGCCAGCCCATTCTGGTCCCTCTGTATCAAAAGCAGCAGCACCTGGTGGCAGGTGGGAGCACTGGTATTTGCCGGGAGCTGGCTTTTAAAAGCTGGGTCCTGGTGTGCACTAAGTCCCTGGGAGCTGACTGCCACCCCACACTGCTGCCTCTTAAAGCAGGAGCAGCAGCACAGGCAGGAGGCAGTACACCTAGGGAGCCGGCTTCAAGGCCAGCTCCTGCCTTGTAACAGTTCCTGGGGAGCCAACTGCCGTACCCACGGTTCAAGTGCATGTAACCTCTGAAATTGTTCACAGTTAGCCAATTACCCACATTTTAAACATCCCTAGTACATAAGAAAAATGTATAGATTTGAATCCAGTTGTGACATCCTTCCCCACACTGAGATGCACTTTACTCTGGGAGTAGTTCTACTCATCACTCTACATAAGAGTCCAAATATTTATAACTTTTTTTCCCTTCCCGGCCCATTGCTCAGGTGCAACACAGACTATTATTATGTAATCCTCAAAATAAACAATAATTAAAGGAAATATACACCTCAGAAAAACAAATGCCATACCTTGGAACAGATGCTGATCACTTACTCTGACCCCTTTGTGTCATTCTCCCTATGTGTAAAGGGGGCTAAGAAGCTCAGTTGCTAATATTTTGACTACACCGCTAAATACTCCAATCCCGATTTGGGTTTGTTTGTTTTTCCAAATAATGTTAATTTAATACTTAGTGAAGGTGCTGGAGTGAGATGCCCTGGAAAAGGCCATTATTTCTTCTCTGAACAGAATGCATGTACTTCAAAGTTTCCAATATAACTCAACCCTGAAAGCGGGGGATTGAATCAGCACCAGGAAGGAGTTCTGTTTCCAAATTCTCTCATTTCTTGGTCTGTTTAAACTGAGAACACTGCTATAAATTGAACATTTCTAAGAACATAAGAACAGCCATACTGGATCAGTCCAAAGATCCATCTAGCCCAGTATCCTGTCTCTCAACAGTGGCCAATCCCAGGTGCCCCACAGGGAATGAATAGAACAGGAAATCATCAAGTGATACCTCATCTGTCACCCATTCCCAGCTTTTGACAAATAGAGGCTAAGGATACCATTCCTACCCATCCTGGCCAAGAGCCATTGAATTTATCAAGTTCTTTTTTGAACCCTGTTAAAGTCCTGGTCTTCACAACATCCTCTGGCAAGGAGTTCCATAGGTTGACTGTGCTTTGTATGAAGAAATACTTTGTTTTAAATCTGCTACCTATTGATTTCATTTTGGGGACTCCCAGTTCTTGTGTAATTGGAACAGATAAAAATGTTGTCCTTATTTACCTTCTCCAAACCAGTCATGGTTTTACAGACCTCTATCATATCTCCCCTTAGTCTCCTCTTTTCTAAGATGAAAAATCCCAGTTTTATTAATCTCTCCTCATATAGAAGCCATTCCATACCCTTAATCATTTTTGTTGCCCTTTTCTGAACTTTTTTCAATGCCAATATACCTTTTTTGATATGAGGCAACTACATCTGAACACAGAATTCAAGATGTGGGTATACCATGGCTTTATATAGAGGTAATAATATTTTCTCTATCTTATTTTCTGGCTCCTTTTTAACGATTCCTAACATTGTGTTGGCTTTTTTGATTACTGCTGCATACTGACTGGATGTTTTCCGAGAGCTATCTACAATGACTCGAAGATCTCCCCCTTGAGTGGTAACAGCTAATTTAGTCCCTATCATTTTGTAAGTATAGTTGGGATTATGTTTTCCAATATGCATTACTTTGCCTTTATCAACATTAAAATGAATCTATCATTTTGTTGCTCATTTGCCTAGATTTGTGAAATCCCTTTGAAGCTCTTCAGTCTGATTCAGACTCAACTACCTTGAGCAGTTTAGTACCATCTGCAAATTTTGCAAGATCACTGTTTAACCCGTTCTCCAGATCATTTATGAATATGTTGAATAGGACTGGTCCCAGTATAGACCCTTGCAAGACAACACTGGTTACTTGTCTCCATTCTGAAAACTTATCATTTATTCCTACCCTTTGTTTCCTATTTTTACCAATTATCAATCCATGAGAGGACCTTTCCTCTTATCCCTCTTTATTTTAAGAGCCTTTGGTGGGGGGCCTTGTGAAAGACTTTCTGAAAATCTAAGCACACTATATCCACTGGATCCCACTTGTCCACATACTTGTTGATGCCTTCAAAGAATTCTAGTATATTAGTAAGGTATGATTTCCCTTTACAGAAATCCCAGCAAATTATGTATATCTAAGTGTCTGACAATTCTATTCTTACTATAGTTTCAATCAATGTGCCCACTACTGAAACTATACTTACTGGTCTATAATTGCCATAATCACCTTTAGAGACCTTTTTGAAAACTGGAGTTATATTAGCTAATCTTCCAGTCATTTGGCACAGAAGATGATTTAAAGTATATGTTATAAACCACAGCTAGTAGTTCCGCAATTTCACATATGAGTTCTTGCAGAACACTTGGGTGAATGCCATCTGGTCCTGGCGATGTTACTCTTTAGTTCATCAATTTGTTCCAAAATCTCCTCTAATGGCACCTCAATCTGGGACAATTCCTAAAAAGAATGGCTCAGGTTTGGGAATTTCCTTAATATCCTAAGCCATGAAGACCAATGCAAAGAATTCATTTAGTTTCTCTGCAATGACCTTGTCATCCTTGAGCGATCCTTTAGCATTTTGACTGTCCAGTGGTCCCTCTGGTTGTTTAGCAGACTTCCTGCTTCTGATGTACTTTTAAAAATTGCTATTACTTTTTGAATTTTTGGCTAGCTGTTCTTCAAATTCCTTTTGGTCTTCCTAATTATACTTTCCACTTCACTTGACAGAGTTTATGCTCCTTTCTATTTTCCTCACTAGGATTTAATTTCCACTTTTTAAACAATGCCTTTTTATCTCTCGCTGCTTTTTTTTACTTGATAGTTAAGCCATGGTGGCACTTTTTTGGTTCTTACTGTGTTTCTGAATTTGGGGGATACATTTAAGTTGAGCCTCTACTATGATCTCTTTGAAAAGTTTCCATGCAGCTTGCAGGGATTTTACTTTTGGCACTGTACCTTTTAATTTCTGTTTAACTAACTTCCTCATTTCTGTGTAGTTCTCCTTTCTGAAATTAAATGCCACACTGTTGGGCTACTCTGGTGTTTTTCCCTCCACAGAGATGTTAAATTTAATTATATTATGGCTACTATTTCCAAGCTGTCCAGCTATATTCATCTCTTGGATCAGATCCTGCGCTCTACTTAGGACAAGATCAAGAATTGCCTTTCCTCTCGTGACTTCCACGAAGCAGCCATTTAAGGTTTCAAGAAACTTTATCTCTGCATCCCGTCTTAAGGTGATGTGTACCCAGTCAATATGGGGATAGTGGAAATCTCCAATTATTAATTAGTTTTTTATTTTTATAACCTCTCTAATCTTAGCATTTCACAGTCACAGTCACTATCACTATCCTGGTCAGATGGTCAGTAATATATCCCTACTGCTATATTCATATTATCAAAGCATGGAATTACTGTCCATACGGATTCCATGGAACAGCTTGATTCATTTAAGATTTTTACTTCATTTGATTCTACATTTTCTTTCACATAAATTGCCACTCCCCCACCAGCATGAGCTGTTCTGTCCTCCAATATATGTAATACCCTGGTATTACTATGTCCCGTTGATTATCTTCATTCCTGCAAGTTTCTGCGATGCTCAGTACATCAATATCCTCATTCAATATGAGGCACTCTAGATCACCCATCTTATTATTCAGATTTTTAGTGTTTGTATATAAGCACTTTTAAAACTTGTCACTATTTAGCTTTTTGCCATTACCTGATGTGACTGAATGGGATACTTTCATTTGACTGTCTCACCCGACCGTACCCATATCTTATCTTCAATCGTCTTCTCTTTACTAAGACATAGAGAATATCTATTAATAGGTCCTCCCCTAAGGGATGCCTCTGCCCAATCCATGTGTTCCTCCGCATCTGTTGGATTTCCCCCAGTCCTTAGTTTAAAAACTGCTCTAAAACCTTTTTAATTTTAAGTGCCAGCAATCTGGACCCATTTTGGTTTAGGTTGAGGCCATCCTTCCTGTATAGGCTCATTCTTTTCCATAAGTTTCCTAATAAATTTAAACCCACCTCCCTACAGCATCATCTCATCAACACATTGAGACCCTGCAGTCCTGCCTACCTAGCCCCGCATGAGGAAATGGAAGCATTTCAGTGAACACCACCACTGAGGTCCTGGATTTCAGTCTCTTTTCTAGAAGCCTAAATTTGGCCTCCTATCCTTCCCTATGTCATTGATATTTACATAACCAACCAGCTCCTCCGCAGCATTTACCCATAGGCAGGGCTCAACAAACCACGGCGAAAACCACTCACCAGCCACGCACTGCACGTGGGTGAGACCCACACTGCGCATGTGCGAACTGCCAGTGAACGGGGCGAGTAGATAAGTGGATTTGTCGAGCCCTGCCCACAAGTCTATCCAGATATCTCAAGAGATCCGCAACTTTCACACCAGGCAGGCAAGGCACCCATTCAGTTCTCCCGGTTCTTGCAAACCCAGCTGTCTATGTGTCAAATGACTGAATCCCTCATGACTAAATCCTGTCTTTTCCCAATAGCAAGAGTTCCTTCCCACAGAGAGGTGTCCTCAGTGCGAGAGGATATCACATCATCATCATCTGGAAGGACGGTCAAAACGATGGGATCATTTCCCTCTGCTCCAGTTGAATGTTCTCCTTCCCTGAGCCTTTCATGCTTCTCAACACACAAAGGCTGTCTGACCAGGGGTGGGACCATTTTACTGTGTCCTAGAAAGTTTTATCTACGTACCTCTCTGCCTCCCTTAGCTCCTCCAATTCAGCAATCCTGGTCTCCAAAGTCCGTACTCAGTCTGTAAGGGCCAGGAGCTCCTTGCACACATACACCACCAGGGCAAGTAATCATACATGCTACATTGGGTGCAATAAACTGGATTATGCGCACTATGCTGCTGGGCTTCTGCCTGCATCCTCTTTTTATTCAAAGCTAATTAATTTTGTGACAGGTGGGATTTTTAAAACAGGTGGCGGTGGTTTTAGTTTAGTTTAAAGAAGTTTAAAGAATGCCAAGTCTATCTAGCCTCCTTCAAAACTCCCCCTCCAAAATCCCTTGCAAAACTTCCCTATTAGCTGCTTCTATTCACTAGCTCCTCTGATCCTTAGGAGTGGTCTTTTTAAAATAGCCTTCCTGAGCAGTCATGCTTCCTAGTTAAGGCTTGATGAGTATGAAAGGGATTAGTATCAAAGCCTCATTAAGAAGCTCTCAGGCTTGCCTAGTACCCTTCTCCATCTACAAGTTTCAGGTTGCTTTTCTATACTAAAAAAATAAAACTCTCTAGTGCTCAAAACTTTCCTATTTGTAAGTGGCAGGAGTCAGTGCTTACTTTACATGCTTCATAACACACAGTTTTATTGGCATTACCAATGTCAATGTATCTACAGAGCAGTACAATCAGGCTCATCCCATTTTCCTCTCAGCCTCTTGAAAACAAAAAGTTTCTCTTTCAAAGATATATATTCTCCCTACACCAGGGTTTCCCAAACATTTTTGGCTAGGGAGCCCCTACGGGATCCTGAAAATCTGTTGGAGACCTTACTAGCTGCTCTCTTTTTCAATGTCAGAGCAAGATTTTGAGTGTGACGTGCAACACTATTGTTTGACAGTATGGTTTCCCCAACCTGACTCCAGAGCTAAGGATGTTAAATTGCAGTTACCTAGCTAATTGTATAGTCGACAGGACTACTCTGTAGAGCCGCAGCAAGAGGTAGCTCCAAGAGCCGGATTGAGCCAGGACTGAATAGCCCCAGCTCATGCCGGCTCCGGGAGCCACCCTCACTGCAGCTTTGCATTTTAAATGTAGTAAGAGCCACTGGGCTCTTACTACATTTAAAATGCAGAGGTTCAGTGTCCCAGACCAGCGCGAGGTGGCACTGCTTGGTCCCTGATCATGCTGAGGCGAGCAGCCCGTTCGCAGTGGACAGCTCTGTCCGCTGCAAACAGGGGCTGATGCCAGAGCAGCCTCTGTTCACAGCAGCCAGCCTTATCCGCAGTGAACAGAAGCTGCTTTGGCACCAGCCCCTATTTGTGGCAACCAGGGCTTCCTGGTTTGGCTGCCACGAACACAGCAGCAGCCTCTTCTCTCCCCCCCCCTACTGCCTATCACAGAGGCGGGGGAGGGGGGCCGACAGCACCCCGGAGATGGTGCTTGGGAAAACTGTCTTTTATGCCGGCTGTCCCCAGCTCCTGCTCCTGTCCCCGCCCCCTTGCTGATGCAGGGGGCAGGGGAGGCAAAGGCAGAGCAGGGGAATGGCATGTGTCAGAACTGCTTCAGTCCCTGCTCGCGCTGGTTCCCCACTATGCCTCTACCTCCCCTGCTCCCTGCCAAGACAGTGCTGGGGGGAACCCAGCACCGGCTCCTGCACCCTCACCCCTTGCTACCTCCCTCTGATAGAGGCAGCAATGGTAGGGGGGAAGCAACATATACTTATCGGATAGTCAACTAGTCACTTACATCTGCACCCAGAGCAATGATTTAAATGAAGAAAAACAAAAATTGAGTTAAGGACCCAAGCAACACTGGATAAATCTTCTAGTAATAAAATAAAATAAAATAAAATAAAATAAAATAAAATAAAATAAAATAAAATAAAATAAAATAAAATAAAATAAAATAATAATAGCAGCAAACAACAGCTAATGCAGGCTTCTCTAGACCTTGCATTTACACTCATGGACCATATTAAGATCCACGTGTTACTATGTTAGTATGGGAAGGAAAGGTTATTTAACAAAACTAAAGGGACTACAATTACTGAAGTATAGGACCTAATCCTGCAGATTCATACTCTTAAGGAGCCTGACCAAAACACATTGAAATCACTGGAAATATTTCTTCTAGACTTCAGAGAGCTCTAGCTCAAGCCTATAATGCTCATAGGTTTGCTGGAATTATTTCCAGGAGTAAGGCTTATTCACACGTTAAAGGAAGTGGCAATGCAAAGACAACACAGCTATATTTTCAGCAGAGATTTTTTCAGAGCTTTTTCTGCTCTATGAACAATGATTAAAATATATTTTGGCATGTCTAAATGTCTGACAGAACTCTTCACATGCATATATATTGCTTGAGTGGTCGTTTTCACAACAAATAGGTGAAATGGAAAGAACTACACACCCCATATATAGTCAATTCTTTACTTAAACAGGAGAAAGAAAATCTCCTACCCATAAGGTGCATAGAGTATCCTACTAGATTTTATGGTAATATGTCACTACATTGAAAATTACTGTGTCAGAACACAAATAAACTCTCATGCAATTATAGCTGCAAAATGCACTGCTTTTGAATGGAAGGCATTTAATAAAAAGATCACAACGTCCTGGATTAACTCAAAAAAAGGAAAGAATCCCTTTAAAATAGCTTACCATTTTGATAATTTGATATTTTAATTATACAAAAATGAATTTCCTTGTTTAAGTTTTGTATGTTCATCATTTGTATTTTGTTCCTACAGTTCTATATCTCTGATGCTATAAGCTCACAGCTGTGCTCGCATGCATTTCTGCACAGCTCCATGAACTGATTTTTTTATAAAAATAGTAATTTGAAGGCAGCTCTTAAGATAATTCTAGGTAATTGTCCATGTTTTGATTTCCCAGAGCTTAAAAATATTTATATTATATTCTTATTATAGCATATACTCATTTTAGATGCATCCTCACAGTAACTGAAGTGTCTAGAGCTCTATGCCTACTATAATGGAAGTCAGTGAAAGCCGGATGTAGCCACTGGTGGTAACTGGCTATGAATAGAGGGCCAGATGAAATTCTTCACTGTGCAAGCATACACACAGCAGCTAAGCAGTCGCTTAAGTCTAAGAGCTGCTCTTTGTTATTGTGTAAAAGGTGATTGCATACAATCTTCCCCCTTACCTACCTAATTCATTGGAAAGGCGTGAGTAGCTGTAGCAGGGGCTGAAGATCTGTCCCATTGTCTGAGAACAAAGGATGTATCAGCAGGGACCTGATTGTCCTTGAAAATTATGTGTGAGAATAAACACGTCTGAGCAATTAAAAACTTAATTATTAAAATCTCTTTGTATTCGGGAAAGCAGAGTGCTTCCTCTCTGGCATTTTAGTCAAGATACTTTGTGGACTGTAACAACATTCAGCTATTTTTAATAATTATTGATGGCTGTTTGATAGCAACTAATGTACTGTATCTGAACTTTGGGTTCTTTCCTGAATTCCCAGTGACAAGTGTTTGTAATTAGAACAGTAGGGCAGATTATTTTTCTTTTAGCTCTCAAATATTGTAACTGCTGTAAAGTCAAATGTAATTAACTACTGCACTTCCCTAGTCCCAACTCTCAGGAATGTGCAGTATGCTGCTCCCAGCCTTCTCACACATACACATGAACACACATCCATAGACACCCACCGTCCTAGTTCTACTGGCCTCCCAACTGCTTCCAGCTCAAAACTCTCCTTCAGATTCATCTTCAGCTCAGTGAAGTCAATGGGCATTGTGCTATTTGCTTCAAACAGAATAGAAGGCCTCTAATTTTTTAAATCTTCCAGAGACTCAATTCCACCCCACCCAACAGACCTCATTTCTGTGTCTCATACTGCTCATCTAGGGTGAAATCTGGTACCTCTAAATCACAGCACAGAATATGGAGCTACCGTGTGGACTGGAGACAGGCTATGGTGGCACTATACCACCTTGGCACCCACCTGACTCCAGGCTGCTCTGAGGGCTGGACTGGCCCCCGATACAGCATCCTGGGAGCCTGTCTTGTAATTAGGGATGTAAAGGGATAACTGGATCATGCCTCTGACATTGTTAGTGGCTCTGCAATTTAAAAAGGCAGTAGGAGCCCTCCTCCCCCCTCTCCACCTCGGTTCCCACTGCCTTTTAAATTTCAGAGCCACAGTGGGGTTTGGTCCCAGTGTGAGCCAGTACTGAGCAGGGCTGCCTGCCCGACTGGCTCCTACTAAGTTTAGGAGCTGGGCGGGCAGGCAGCCCAGCTGAGTACCTGCTCACACCGGGTCGGGAACCAAACCCTGCTGCAGCTCTGAGATTTAAAATGCATTAGGAGCCAGGAGGCAGGCTGCCCAGCTCATATTGCCTGTTAAATTGCAGAGCCGCAGCGGGGTTTGGTACAGCATGAGCCGGTACTGAGCAGGGTGGCCTTCCCCTATCAAGTAATCAAATAGTCGATAAAAATTCTATCGACTACTCGATTACTATAACCACCTAATTTTAACATCCCTAATTATGATGCTTGCTAAAGCTGCTGAAGTGTATGCATTATTCTCTAGATATTGAAATCTTAGCATTATACATTATACCTAGGGTTCAATGAGGAAAATAGTAACACTCTGCTACATAATTCAAATAATAGAAGATGTGTTAAGTATAACTGAAAATAGGTTACTGATGCAGATGTCTTTGGCATGTTTGTGACTTTTATAAAAAAAAATACAAGAAATTAACAAAGGGAAGCATGTGAAAAAGGGTTCCTACTCAACTAACAGAGCATGCAATTTAAGAACTGAAAATGTTTCATGTTATCGCCGTTGGTGACAAAATAGATGACTACCAGTCCTCACACTAATTCTGATGCATTAGAGTAATTACTTGGTTATTGTTCAGGTGTCTGAAAAAGAATGTTGCAGAATCTCTCTTACAACATGTTCTATGTTTTGAGGATTTAATTCTGCAAGCACTTACGAGAAATAGTGCTTACTATCCAGTAATTCAGGATTTATATGATAATATGGACAGTAATAAGCATTCCTTCTGATAGCAAATGTTTTTAAGAGCAGACCTTTAATTGCTTAAAGTCAGTAGGAAGTGTTTAGCCCCTTTCAGGGTTGGACCCTAAACAATATGGTTTGTTTCAACATATACATGTTTATATTAAGGGCTTGATCCTTCTCCCATTTAAGTCAATGAGAAAACTGTCACGGACTTAAATGGGAGCAGGATCAAGCCCTGTGTAAAATGAGGATATAGTTTGAATTCTTTTGCTTTACTATATATGGGAAGATGTAAAGCAGAAAATAGTTTTTCAAAATTGCATAGTAAATTTTTGCAAGTGGAACTAACACCTTTGCTGGAGGGAAAACCCCTTTTATGACAAACTGTCCTCCACTTTCACCCAATAGATGTAGCGCTATTTAAATCTAAAGCTCAATTTTTTTTTTGTTTTAGGCCTTTAGTTAACAGAAATTGATTTACAAGCACTGTTGTATGTGTTGCCAGTCACAAGCAAATACAAGAGAAGTGAAACCATGCATATAGTAGAGTTCTGAAACTATCAAGTAAACTTATAGCATAATCCAAATAAAAACTAAAATGTTCTCCGTTTCCTTGCCTAGAACGTAGAGATTTAAAAACTTGCTGTGTATTTGGAAGCATTATTTTCTGGTTCTGAAAAACTGCAGAATCTCAAGCATGGTAACAGATTTTAAATCCTTTCACTAGTTTATACACGATACTAAAGACATCTGAGTGTTTACATTGCTACTTATACATTATTCATGGAATACATTTACAAACTGCATGGAACAGCATAATTTATACAGAAACAGTCAAATACAAACTGTCCTGGAGTATGGCCCTCACTTAGGCCCCAACTGTTTGACTAAGATTTGAACATACAACCTGAAGCCCCAATTCTGCAAGCTGCTCTCCACTAGCAGGTCTCTGTACCTCTATGAAGTTCCAATGTATACAATGAGGCTCTCTGCAGCTGTAGGGGTTACTCGTGCAGAGCAGCTTGCAGGATTGAAGCTTCAGGTTGCACATTTAAGTCTTGTTGCTCTATCCAGGGCTCGAGTCTATTGCAAGGTGCTGGCAAAGAAAGCTGAGGGGGCACACCATCTTGCAACAGACACACAGCATCTGGTGCGACTGGCTCTAAATTCTCACTCATTGCTACCTGTGGATACTTCCCTTTTTGATGTGCTCTCTGATTTCCTGCTCCTGGTAACATTCCTCTCTCAGGCAATGCTTTTTCTATACAGGTATTTCTGATGGTTAAAAATTCACAGGTAAAAACGGAACTGAGCCTTTTACATAAGTCCAGACACACCTGAACAGCCATTCCTGTCACCAGTCATCCACCAAATGGACTGTTTTGTCCTGGAGCACCTTGCTCTGAGCAGAAGTTTATCAAGTTAAGTTAGAAAGAGGGTGCAAAACATTTTATGTTAGTTTAATGTTAAGAATTGCACTTTCTAGCTAAAAGCACAAAACCACATAGCAGACAATTTAGCTGATTAAAAATAATGGAGAACCCTGTCAACCACAATAAGCTTTGAATTAGGCCAGAAGATGCTTTGGATTAGGTCTACTGGATGCTTACCTTCCACAATTCCCACTGAAATTAATTGAAGCTGAGATTTCTCATCATCCCATAGGACAGCGTTTCTCAAAGTGTGGGACTGCTGGCTTCCCCAGGGTCCTTCGCGCCACTTCCAGGGATTCTGGAAGTGCACTCCCCTCCCACAGCTGCGGAGCGCGGCGCCGGTGGCTTCCCTGCAGCATAGTGACTGCAGGAGGGGTGAGTAAAGCGTGAGTGGGGCTTTTTTTATTTTAGCTTACCAACTTTGGTGGGGGGGAGTCACACAAATTCAATGAGTATTTTAGGGGGTCGCGGTATCAAAAAGTTTGAGAACCCCTGCCATAGGAGGTAGTCAGCTCCTAACAGGATCAGGCCCTTAATGTGTAGCATACCTGCAGATCTCACTTTTTTGAAATCAAGTTCCACCCAACATGCTCTAATTTCAAGTCAGCTGAGGAAGTATCTCTGTGTTGAAGGATTCTGTTGTGTTTTCCAATGAAGCAATATAAAAATCTCACTCAGCATCTGAAAGCATCACCCAATGTAAATGGTCACAACCTGCACTTTGATACAGACAACATCCCAGCTGGGAGGATCAATTGTTTTTGTGAAAAGACAATGTCTTGTAGGGAAATAAAGAGGCAATTTTAATATGCATCAACAGGGAACAGCTAAAATTATCATTTTTATCTACTGCATAACAGCAGTGCCTGCCCCGGGTTTTGGCACTCCTAATATTAGGATTTTGATCTGGGTAAGCTTTACATTAGCTAGTTTGTTTTAAAGCTCTAAGTAAATGGTTATTATTCCCCCTTGCCATGTACTGCAAATACTTACAGGGTGAAATACCAGCCTCAGTGAATTCAGTTTGATCATGATCTTTAACTGTAGTTTCTACAGGGTCTATGAATGACAGAGAAACAGTAGTGCCGTGTCACTTGGGCTACACTGCTTGTCAGTTTGCATTCTTGGACCTTTTCCTTCCCTGCCACCTCTGCAGTAGCCTCTTCCAACCACCTCTGCAGTAGCTTCTTCCTACTCTCCACAGACAGCTTTTAAATCTGCTGCTACAATGTCAGATATTTGGCCAGCTATAGAAACTTGGGACCGCACAACATTCTGCAACAGAAGATGCCTTGTGCACACTCTCAATCCTTAGTAGAAGGGTTTCTTGACTGAAATGGTCACAACCCTTGACTCTATTAATAGACTGGGTGCAGCCTTATGGCCCTACTCCTCATTCAAGAATGGCTTTTTGATGTGGCCTGTAGATCGCCATTTGAGGCAACAGTGGATTGAATTAGGTAGCACTCCCAGTCATGATGTAGGAGTACCGCCTGTCTGGCTCCCCTGGGATATTGGGGGATTATCTTCAGGCATCTGAAAGATGCAGTAAGACAGCCAACAATCAGAAAAAGCTAGTGGCTAGTTCTTGCCTCTAGTTAGTCAGTTGCATAGCAGACTGAATTATTCCATCCAAGTGATGCGCATCTGACAGACTGGCCTTTTGGGATGTGTGAGGTCCAGGGCAGACCTGTGTTTGAGGATGTAGCCAAGGGATGTCAATAAAGCATCATCTGGGGAGGCAAATGAATCAGTTGACCCACCCTTTCATTGTGCAAATGCAACACAGCTTACCCCTGCTTAACACCCAGAGAGTACAGCCTCATCATTTACACAACTGCAGCTACCGGAGGGCCCAATATGCCACACTGGATCATTGTCAGGCACAGGTAGTGAATCCTGGGGTCAGAATCACTAGTTGTGCTGGTCCCAGGAGATCAGCATAGCTGGCCCACAACTCAGCAGTGGATCATATACTGTACAATGGTTCAGGACAGGGAAGGAAGCTTCAGCTTCAAATTGCTATTGTCAAAAGTAGCAGCCCTTTGGGCTACACAGTCCACTTATAAGTAAAGAGAGTTTAATAGACAGAAAAGTTTCTTTTCTCCAATCCAAGAGCCACATGTGAATTTCTGATATCTTTTGATCCAATTAGTGAAAGTTAAGGATCTGAATCAAAAGGACAAAAGCAACAATATGTAAGTAATGCTAGACATCTGCTCCCTTGTTCCATATAAATTTCCCCAAATCCAGAACGACCTCATATCCCATTTATACTGGAAGAGCCAAGCATAAACATGCTTCTTCCCCAGGATTTTAAACTGGCCAAATTTATTTCAATTTAGTCCTAGCAATTACATATACAGTTTTGTAGAAGTATATAATATTTTACAATTTTATGAAATTTTCTATTTAGGCGTATGTGGTTTTTATATTAATTCAGTGCTCATTAAAATTCAGGGCTAACAGACATGGCATAAAGGTAGGTATTGTGCAAGCTCCCTCAACACACTGCAAATGCAGTGCAAATGCAACTGACGTTCATCTGTTACCTAACTTGAATGAGAGGATAAAACGTTGCGAAACTTGGGGCATAAAACACAAAAGGCATATGATGCTTAGCGGTTCTGGGGCATATCACAAATACAAAATTTAGCTCAAGTTCACTGAAAGTTTCCAATAAATCTTAGCCCAAATTCAGAACACTCTGGTGGTTAAACACTCCCACGTGTAAGAAATTTTACTATAAACTTTCTTAGCTGAGAATATATTGCTTCAATAACATCCAAAACGTGCTACCTAATTACAGTGCATATAGTGTATTTCCAAAGTAAATTGAAAGCAGCCAATATGGAGGAAAAAGGAAGAGAAATCTCAGGGTACTGAAACAAGATGGTGTATCTGGCAATAGGGTAGAAAAACAGTGCTTCTGTGTCCAACACAATAGTCAAATAGCTATCGTTTTTACCAGCACACATGACAACTGAATAATTATTCAGAGTATGCTGTAAAACATTTTTGTACTTTAACATGGAACTTAACCCTTTTATGACGATCAGTTTATACTTAGAGCCCTGTCCAGATTTTGATTCACAAAAATGATTTGCAGATATAAAGCAAAGGCCTACAGATCTGCAGAGGTCTAATTTACTATGGTTAAATTAAAACAATTTGGTCTTTTCAGAAACAATTATTTGACTGAAACAGAGTGGTTTTTCCCCCCTCAGATGCTCAGCCATCTAATAAAGATCTAAGTAAGATGCATGGGTAAAATTAATTGCTTGTGTAACTGCATTGGGTTTCAGAGATTAATTTAGTCTATTGTAACTATGCTACATAATACTTTACCTTAAAGCAAAGCACATGCATCATTTATAAGTCTGTATCCTTTGTGTTGTGTTGGTGTTATATTTGGGTTCTGTGTTTAAATAGCTTTTGAGTCACTTTCAACTGCCCTTCAGTGGAAACAATGGACAAAGAAAGAGACAAATAAACCAAAGTAGTTAGTCAAAACTCATTGGAACCATTGGGGCTTTTCTGCAGCACTATTTGCAGGACATTAAACTGCATCATGAGTGACTGTGTCAACACCTCCTTGAAGAAGCTTCAATAAGTTAACTTTTTATTATTCAAAAGAAAATGCATTCAGCTGGAACTGGCTGCCTCTGCTTTCACTGCTTAGCTTTAAATAGTTTTTATATATTTTTAAGGGGAAATGGAGAGGCTCAACATGAACCAGTTTCAAATTGCCTTTTCATTATTTTTTCATTTAGAATTAGATTGTGCTCAGCCTCTATATGGGTTGGGGGGCCAATCTGCTAAGCAGTTAGGCAGTCTCTATGCTTCCCAACACAAACAATACAGCAGTCGAGTATCTTTGATTGGCAGGTGTAGGAATTTGTCAATGAGTGTCACAGAGTCTTTGGCCTTTTACTTTTCTTCTATCAGCTTCAATGATGGCAAATCACAGCAGCTACATTTCAAACAATGGCAATCTCTTAAGAGCAAGATTGTTCTCATGTTGAGCACTTAGTGTAGTAGTCCACTTAAGTAAACTGAACTACTTGTGGAAGCAAGTGTTTTCCCAGAAAAAGGGCCTGCCATCTCTAGCCCTAAACGTTCTATTTTTTACATCTCTGAAGGCTGCTTATAGCTGGTGACAACGTGAAAAATCCACCTAAGCCTCTAGTGTTGTACTTTATGTGATTTTGTTGGACAAACAGATGGCCACACCAAAATACTGGAGGATTTTTAAAGAGAGCCAATGTTAAGCTTTTTTAATCTTGAAGAGTTCGTGCTCAATTTATTCAAAATTTCCAGAATTAATACATTGTCAGTGAAACTCTGCTTCTAAACTCTGAAATGATAAGGATTTATCCTCTTTTGTTGGAGATGGGAGATAGAAAAAGAAATAAAAAGTGGCCATATAAAATGAAACCCTGCTTTTACCCTTATCTGCAGAAGCTACTATCCCTCTGCAATATAACACAACAGCACCAGCAGGTCTAGAGCCTAGTCCTACCTCCAAAAATCCATAGAGCGCTACTGCTTGAATTAGGAGAAAACTTCAATTAGCTGTAGAGAATCCTTATGTCCTATCCAAGTAGCCATCTAGGGAGAACAATATGTTCACTCACACACATCTACCTTTCATTTCATCAGGAGGCATATCATATAATACATCTCATACTTTAAAAGTGTGCCAGCAAGTATTTTTATTTTGGCTTCCAGGTACTTATAAAAAAATCTAAATAAAATATAATCTCACAATGGTTTATATTACAGATATGATAGACCACTAAAATCCATTTTTTTTACTTTGGGATCTGAGTTTCTCCCACATATGTTTGAGTGTAAGATTTTTCATTTGACTTAGCTGACAGATTTGCAAACCCCAAGAGAGTCAGCCACTGAAGCAGGTGTATTAACGGGAAAATCACAAGAAACATTTCTTTCCTTTTTGTAGCAGAGAGGGGCGAGGCACCACTGCAGTCCGAGAATTCCTTTAAGCAGACAGAACTTTTTCTGGCTAGCTAAATGAATAGACAAGTTTCAGAGGGGTAGCCAAGTTAGTCTGTAATAAGAAAAACTTAAAACACAACAAACAGTTTAATAGCACTTTAAAGACTAACAAAACATGTAGATGATATCATGAGCTTTCGTGGAAACAACCCACGAAAGCTCATGATACCATCTACATATTTTGTTAGTCTTTAAAGTGCTACCAGACTATTCATTGTGTTTTAAGTTTTTCCTGAGTAGACAAGGACAGGTTGCAGGTAAGATTCGGAGGAAACTACATAAATTCTGAAGGTTGGTCAAGTGACTTTGCCTCCTAGGAACTCCATGAAGCATGTTAGACTTCCTTGAGCTAACATGACAGCAATTTACTTTGTCATCGTTCCCGGCATGGGGCTGTGAGTTCACAACATATTTGAGCCCTAAGCTGAGAATCAAATTCTGATCTAATTTACATCGGTGCAGCTCCACTACAGTAAAACTGAGATTGTGTAAAGGTAGAATCAGACCCTTTGTGCTTTATTGGCAGAAAAGGGCTAAACTTCATGAAGTAAGTTATCAAAGTTAATTAACAGTTCAGAGATATTGCATAATGTGGGGAGAAAAAGAGAACCTGGGCTGAAGAACTATGGAAACCAGACAGATATTTCTGATTTCCAGTAATGAATTACTTCACTTAGTTAATAATTAACATTCTGATTATCAGGATTAAATACTATTAATCAAAGAGACAGAAATCACAAATCTGCTTCAGAGTGCAGTGTACCAACAACTTTTATTTTTATATCTGACACTTTATTCCCTTAATTATGAAGTTTTGACTAGTTCACTAAAGCCAAAATCCACCCTGAACTCTGTTCCCCAGAGATTTGGGCCAGTGCTGTTCTGCTGAGCAAGGGAGAAATGAGAGTTTGATGGGGGATACACATAAGAAATATGCACACTCTGCCTTGCTCAGCTATATGTAGGCTTCCTGCATGGCAGCTGCTGCTGTACAAATCCTCCAGTCCTCCCACTCAGGATGTGGTTATGCCATGGAACCTGCTCCAGACAAAGGAAGAGGCTCCACCCTGCAAGTCAGATGATACTCCACAGCCCTGGGAGACAAATTACTCTCATCTTTAGTTACCCCAATGCATTTGCTCAGCTCATATAGACTCAGGGGATTTTAGCCAAAGCAAACTGTTATGAGCTCTGTCTCAGACAATTATATGAGACAATTAACATAAATAAAAAAGATTAAATGTTTATTTAAATAAAGACAGAAGAAAGAGAAACATTTGGCAAGAGGAAATGGAATTGAGGAAGCATAAAAATTCCATATAAAAAGCTGGTTCCCCCCAGCACCATCTTAGCAGTGCCACCTGCCCCCGCCCTGCTGCCTCTACCAGAGGCAACCCTGGGGGGGGAGAGGGAAGAAGGTGGAGGGGAGGAGATGCTGCAAAGCAGCCTCTGCCTGCAGTTGGCCGAGGTTGGCTGCAGTCAGAGCCTGCTCCGGCAGCAACCCCTCGTCACAGTGGCTTGGACTGGAGCTGCTGCCGGAGCAGCCCCTGCCTGCAGACAGCCTGGGCCACCATGAACAGGAGCTGCTGGACCCAGCGGAATCCGGTACCAAGTATTCCTGGCTCATGCAGGCTCAGGACTGCTGCGCCTCTGCATTTTAATTGCAGTAAGAACACTTACTACATTTAAAATGCAGAGGTGCATCAGTCCTGGAGCGAGGCTCCCCTTATTGACTGATTGTGTAGTTGATACAAATTGTGTTGACTACATGATTAGCAAAATACCCATTCCTTAACATTCTTAATCATATGTATGGCCCTACCAAATGCATGGTACATTCTGGTCAATTTCATGCTACCTTTTTTCGGCACTGCAGCTAGTGGTGGGGTTGCCTTCAGAGCTCTGAAATTAAGATAGCAAAGATGAACCAGACACAGTGTATTGGGTATATTTTATGGATTTATAAATAAAAACTGGTTTAAAGTAAGGATAGTAACTAGCGGTTAATTTACTGGTCAAGCAGCCAATGGAATTTCCATTGACTACTCAACTAGTCGATAGGCACTTCCGCATTCCTGCTTTGAAATGTACACGAGCCCCTACTGGGGCTCGTGTACATTTCAAAGCAGGAACGTGGAACTCTGCATAAGGCTAGGGCCAGCGGGAAGTCGAGACAGCATTTCAAAGGACCAGCACCGCACGCCTGATCCCAGGATCAGCTGTGCAGCACTGCCGCTTTGAAGTACCTCTTCTCCCCCCCCCCCTTTGCCTCCGCTACCTGACAGAGGCAATAAGGTTGGAAGAAAAGACTAGTTGACTATCCGATAAGCATTTGCTTATCAGATAACTAGTTGTTAACATCCTTAGTTTAAAGTAGGGATGTCGATGTGTAGTAGAGCACACGAGTAATCAATAAAATCTAGACTTAGCAGTTAATCTTGTCAAATACATGCACTCCCCCATCCCCGTATCAGAGGCAGCAGGGTAGGAGGGGGAGTGGAAGTCGGTGCCATGGGGAGCCCACTTTCAAGCCAGCTCCCCGCGCATATCAATTCACATGAGCCGCTCCCCTCCCAGCCACTGTGCTGCCTATCAAAGGCTGCAGTGGGGGAAAGGAGGAGGGAGCGGATACATGGCTTTTAAGTCAGTTCTCCTCACATGTTGGCTCCCTATCAGGCAGCAGCAGGAAGGGCAGAGGAGGCTGAGGGATACTGAATAATCATGTAACCAACAATATTTTGTGCAGTTACATGAGTATTAAATTAATCACTATCTCATATCCCCAGTTTAAAGTTTTTCTATTAATTTATAGAATCATAATTAGAATTGGAAGGGACCTCAAGAGGTCATCAAGTCCAGTCCCTTGCATTCATAGTAGGATCAAGCACTATCTAGATCATCTCTAACAAGTGTAAGTCTAACCTGCTCCATCTCAATGATAGAGATTCCACAATCTCCCTAGGCAATTCTAAAATTTGGAGGAGTTGGAGTAATTTTGTTCTTGTCAAAACCGTAAATACCTAATTCTGAAAAAGACAGCATTATAACTAGTTTTCAAAGATGCCAGATGAATAAAGAGGTATTTAACAGCAACAGTGTATGTTAATTGCCTATATTTTACTTCAAAATGGGTGTGTGTCTCCCACTGAATTCAGGAATGATGTAAACTGAAATCTACATAACTCCACACTAGGAAAAACTCATGTAAGCAGCTTTGTGATATCTAGATGCTTCCACCCAGAATCACACATAAAATTGAATAGAATAAAACATGTCATAAAAAGAATTATTGGTAGCTGTTAGACAAAGTGTTTTATTTTGCAAATGCAGAACAGTAAGTAGACCTTCGCTGAGTGTAGGGATCCTATTAAGTCAATAGTTACTTCACAGTCAATTTCATTTGCAAAGATAAGAAATTTATGTAACATTTTTTATAAATTTTGTAGTAAATTTGCACTGGGTGCTGAGAATTCAGTATTTTGTAGGTTTCAGCTGATGTTTTTATTCCATACTGATTTATTTACAACTATAAATATCTATTTAGTAGAGTTGCTACAGTCAAAACGACTCCGGCTACATCTAGATTGCAGAGTTTTATTGGAAAAAGATACACGGTTTGCAATTTGTATATCTTTTTCCATTTTTTTTGGAAAAGTCTTTTCTGAAATTTGGCCCACCTACATGGGGCCAAATTTCAGAAAAACCTCCTCTTTTGGGACATCCCTTATTCCTCTCACCTAGAGGAAGACAGGAATGCCGAAACAACAAGCGAACTTTTTTGGAAACTGTTCCAAAAAAGTGGACGCCTTCCCTGGACACGGCAGAGCTTTTCCAGGATAAAAACTCTGCAATCTAGAGATAGCCTTCGTCTGCAGTAGATAAAGCACATGAGAAACAGTCCAGCGGACTGTATGTTAAAACAGGTCATCTAATTGGGCACTTGCAATTTTGTGTGCATACACACACACATATTTAAATACCTACATGTACTATAATTAAATGAGGCCCCTCTATATTCAAGGTCTGCTTTGAATCTTACCCTCCAAGCCTTATTCAGATAAGTAGATCTACCAAAGTCAAAGAAACTAGTTGTGGAAATATATGGGATAGAATTACTTGTGTGATTAAAGCCCATAGCTATCCAAAAATCAGTCACATTTTTTAAAGCCATACTTCATTGCTGTAAAATTAGCAGAAGCTTGTAATGAATCTCTGATGCCTTTCTTCTTCATTTCATATTGAAAAAATGCTGCTGCTTAAGGAAGTAAATATAATTTCCCTTGTTTTAAGTTTCTCATTTAATTTAAAAAAAAATCTTAATTCTATATTTAACACACAATCCAGTGGCAGTAAAAACTACATTGCCAGACAATTGCACTTGTATTCCTCCTTTAATGAGAAGAAAGCGGATTGTGGACAAACATTGTTCTTTTGGGGTCTTTCATATTGCAATGCACATCAAACAATAACATGGGTTTAGTCTCGTGTGTGTGTGTGCGTGCGCGCACGCTCCTGAACCCTCATGTTCCACACAGTGATGTATTTTACTTAAAGTACTGAATAAATGCATTTTAGAAAAAAAATGAAAAAAGTTATCTAAATATGATACGAATTTTGAAGGGAACTTTTCAGGTAATATAAATGAAAAGATTTCACTATCTACCAGTTTGTTTTCTTTTGCTTTCTTTCACACACATACACCTCGTAGGCATCATCACAATTATATCAGTTAAAAATCATAAATAAGTGTGGGAAATATTCCCCAATTCTGGTTTGCAAGGTACAAACAGCATAACTTGGTGGGCCACTCACACTCAGCAACACCTCCAGCTTGTTCCCAGGTCTAAGGCACAAATCCAGGTTGTGAATTAGCTGAGAGGCAAAAGACACAGGCATGCAATGCTGTGGTGCTTCTTCCTATTTCTTCCATTCAGGAGGCACTGTAAGCAGCATGTGTGAGGCTCTGTTTAACTGCTTCTGCTTTTCCCTCCACATACCCACTCCCAGGAAAACTGAAGAGGAAGCAACCTACATGTATGGCTGGGAGAAACAGCTAGTGAGTGAGATTTTAAAAAAAAATTAATGGAGATTGCCTATCTCCTAGAACTGGAAGGGACCTTGAAAGGTCATTGAGTCCAGACCCCTGCCCTCACAGCAGGACCAAGTACCATCCCTGATGAATTTTTGCCCCAAATGGCCTCCACAAGGATTGAACTCACAACCCTGGGTTTAGCGGGCCTATGCTCAAACCACTGAGCTATCCCTCCCCCTAAAACTGGAAGGGACCTTGAAAGGTCATTAACTCCAATCCCCTGCCTTCACAGCAGGGCGAAGTACCATTCCTGACAGATTTTTGCCCCAGATCCCTAAATGGCTTCCTGAAGGATTGAACTCACAACCCTGGGTTTAGCAGGCCAATGCTCAAACCACTGAACTATCCCTCCTCTTGTCTGAGCAAGAGAAGGTGTGAGAGAAACTTGAGAGGAGGCAGATGGTTAAGAGGGTAGGTACTGGACTGAGTTAAGAGACCCAGAAATGGAGCACACTAGAAAATGCAGGGAGCTAGGTCTCATTCCACTTGGTATGAGCTGGTAGGAAATGCAACAAGGGTCTACTTGTTTAAGCCTCTGTTAAGTTTGTGGCTATGAAGACCTGGGGAATCACAAAGCTGGGGAAATTACAGAGAAAATAGTGATGGGGGACAGAAAACAAAAGGAGGGAAGGACTGATAGGACAGAGAAGACCAGAATGGGAAGGAGTGACAGGCATGGATAAGTGAAAGACTGAAACAATGTGCCAGTCAGCAAAACAGGAGAAAAGTGAGGGAGAAAGCAAGGTGCTGGATGGAGAAGAGAGCAAGAAATTGCTACAGAAAATAATGAGAATGGGAAAGAATGCCTATGGGCCAGTGCATGCAACCTTCACTCACCACAAATAGGTCAGCACTTTTTAAATGGTTCCACTGATTTCAGTGGGACTATTTGAGAAGAACAATTCTATTTGTGATGAGGCTATGGCAATCTGGTCTAGGGTATTGAACATAACTTGCTTGCTTGGGGAAAATCAGAAATACAGACTGGCAACTTACTGTGTATAATGGGAGGAATAGAGACAGCGAGTGAAATCCTGGCCTTACTAAAGTATTAGCAAGGTTCCTGTTGATGTCAGTCAAAAACTTCCAGGACTAGGATTTCACCCAGTTTGCTTAAATGTAGCTAAAAATGTCCCAGATGGGATTGTGTAACTTTAGTTAGGGCTCTCGAAAGAAAGGTAGAATTCTAAACCTAAGGGACGTTGTTTGGACTTCCTTCCTTCCATCTGACCCTGACTTAAAAGCTGTTCCAGAGTTTGGATGTTTTCCCCAGGCTGTTATTCAATAGCCCTAGTCACTCACCAACATCCATTAGCTATCTCTGTTCCTTACCTTCAGTAGATAGGAGACGGCTTCCTCTTGCTCTGGCAAAGATCCAGCAGTCACCCATTACTCATGTCTTGAATGTTTGCAATATTATCAGTTGCAAAGGATGCCAAGACAGCAGCTTTTCCTTGGCCAGCAAAAAATGGAAGCAGCAACAGCAGAAGCCAGTGCAGACTCTGGGGAGGCAGCTCCTTGCACAATGCTAGCCAAAGCATTCTTGATTACTATCCATACAGAGAACAGCTATTTGTATGTTTACAAATAATGAATTACAAGGACTTGTGCTATTGCCTTTTATAGTCAAAAGGCATTATTTCCCTCTGATACAATTTGAACTCTGCATTCGGATATGCATTCTGTCAGGCTCTAGCCAAAATTGAGCTCTATATCTGCACATATTTTAGCTTGCTTAGTAACAAACCCAGCCCAATGTTCTTAAGGAGCCTTGTAGAAAATGTGTAATAAGATATGTCTGCATAAGGAAAAACATTGATAAAAATTAAATCTAAAATGTGATCTCCATTTAAGAAGCTGTTACAAGTTTTAAAAACTGACTTCCTATTGAATTTAAAAAGGAAATAGACCAACAGAAACTGAAGAAGAAATGAGCTGTGGCAAACAAATCTATTAAATTCTATTGGTTAATTTAAAAATTCTCTAGTAAGGATGTAATTTGCAGTTAAATTCTACAAGACTTCTTAATATGGAATTTTCCTTTTGTTTAACTGGCAGGCTCCGGATTTTAATAGCCAGCAATAATCCATTAATTTACGTTAAGATTTATCATTAGGCTTCTAAATAACTGGGCTGATTTTCAGAAAATTGATATATATAGATATTCAAAAATGTATTGCTGGGGGTGGATGAATGAAAATTAGCAGGGTAATGTAAACTCCAGACTGCATTAACTCCAAGGAGGCATACTTTCAATGTTTACATTATCCTGCTTATTCATGAAATTGCAATATTATTCTAATTTTAATTTTCCCTATTAACAACTACAAGCTTTAGCATGATGCTGAAAACAGTGATTTGGAGCATTTCCCTTTAGAGAGCAAACACTCCAATGAACTGGAAGATGATACTGGATTCCAATGGTTAAATAGCACGCAAATGAGATTCTTTGCATCAAGACTATGGAACTTAGCTGATTTGAGAAACTCTTTGTTGAGCCAAGGGAGTATGTTCTGTCATGTGGCACACAACCACAACACTATTCAATGACAGCACAGCTTAAACTTCCGATCAAGGTAACTATATTAATTCAGTTAGTAAGACACAAAAAAGTAAAATAACATTTGTGATAGAAAATAATTATCTTGTAATACAGATTGCATAAAATGGGGTGCTTAAACAGATATTTTTTATGCGCTGGGGATGATGGCATAGGTCATAAATGGCAGAGCCATGAATCATTTACGCGTGGTCATCCCTAACACACAGAAATAACTTTGTTTATTTCTTCACCCGTGTTATATTTATACTCCTGACAGCTCTGATTTACCTAGGTTATTTGTTGTTGCTGATTTTAGTGGAAACATACATTAGGTATATTTGATTTTCCAAAGCAATTAACTTTAAATTTGATTAGGGAGGCTCTTCCATGTAGGTGTATGAATAAACAACAATAGGATTTTGTGTGCACAGAGACTGAGTAAAACACCTAAGCATCTAATTTTAAGTGTGGGAGTAGACTTATTGAAGTCAATAGAACTGCTCCCAGGCTTAAAGTTAGGCATGTTTTTAGGCACCTTGCAGAGTCTTGATTGGACTAAGCTCAGGAGAGTAATTGTCTCTGGTGCAGGAACAGCATCAGCAAGTTTCCCCCTCACTCCACTAGTCTCTATGCCCAATTCAGTCTTTGGCCTCTTTGCTGAGACTGCATGCAGAGGTGCCCTTTGAGGCCAATTAAAGTTATGGGTTACTTTGTTCTCAGATAGAACCGGACTGAGCTATGAATTCATTGCACACAGTACCCAGCTATAAGACAATGTCAACTTTCAGTCAAAAGCAACTTAGGCCAGGTTTGTGCTGGTGACCTTAGAGCTAAATCAAAATATGGCCAAGTCTCTCTTACAAGCATACACACAAGGGTTTGTCTTTCTTTTGTACATTAAAACATTATCAGTTCCTAGATGTACTTTATTTTGACCACCTCTATGAACTTTTCACCAGATCTTTGTACATTTACCCTGAGTTACTGATCAGGGCGACTCACATTTTTCATAGCACTGACTGCATCTTAAAGAGACAGTCAATATGACAATCTCCTCTCCCGTTACATCCCTGAGGCAACCACATCATTGGATCACATGGAATACAAAATGTTTAGCACACATACATGCATCTCATTAATGTAATGTCCTGCATTTCATCCTGCTCATTCACCCCCCCCCCAAAAAACCAGGAAAAAATGTTGTTGAAGGAAAAAAAAGGGGGGGGGTAGTCATTTAAAAAAAAAACAGACACACTTGGGGGGGGGAGGGGGGACTGGCCAGGAAGGGAGCGGTGCTGGCTTGGGGAGAGAGAACAGGGCTGGCCAGGGGAGATGGGAGGGCCAACGGGATGCAGGGCTGGTTGTGGGGTGGGAGGAGGCGGGCGGGCGGAACGGGGCTGGCCGCAGGATATTTGGGGAGGGAGGACCGGCTGGGAGGAAGCGGGGCTGGCCATCAGTAAGGGGGGGCAGGAAGCACAGCTGGGGGGGATCGGGGGCCGTGGGACTGGCCAGGAGGAAGGGGGACGGGAAGCGGAGCTGGGGGAGGGGGGTGTAGCGGCGCTGGCCTGGGGAGATCAGAAAGAGAAACGGTATGGCGGGAAGCAGAGCTGGGGAAGGTGCAGGGGGGCTGGCCGGGGAAGTGAGGGAGAACCGGCCGGCCGGGAAGGGGGGGGGGTGAGCAAATTGGCCGGTGCGAAGCTGGACTGACCTGGGCACTTGCTGCCTGTCCCGCCCAGGCTCCTGGCAATGCACGAGTGAGGAGGAGGCTTCCCCTCCTCACACTCAACCAACTGAGGGCTCCCGGCTGCAATCGCGGCCCTGCTGCCCAGCTGGGACTTTCAGCTGCTCCCCCGCCCACCTGGCTTCTGGTGCGCAGCCAGAAAAATCAGAAAATACCGGACATTGCACCTGTCCGGTATTTTCTGATTTTTTATTTTTTTATTTTTTTATATTTTAACAGCGTGCAAATACCGGACTGTCTGGTACAATACTGATACCTGGATACCCTACCCAGGGTAACTCCTGTTTCCTATTCTATTATGTAGCAATTGCCTCTATTAGAGATGGTGAGTGTGGATCCTTGTTTACAGCCCTCAAGTCTTTGTTGCAGTAAGAAGCCCGGTCATCAACAGGAGCAGTTGGAAATGAGGGCAAGCACCATGTGACCACCCAGCTCTCCATGGACTATAAGCAAATCTGCTAAATCTAGGGATGAACAATGCTCACAAGAGCAGTAGGAGGGCAAAAGTGGCTTTGCAACACATTTGTAGCACGAGGATTTTTTATAATGATCTGCACTAAATTAGGCTGCTATAGCTTATGTTAACAACTCATGGCTACATACCATGGATATCAATGGATGCTCCTACCACAGGTCCCTTCTCCTAATCATAAGCCCTCTGTTGGAAGGAGAGTGGTTTATAGGAGTCTCTGGGGCAGGCCTACACTCTCCTGAAGATTCCCCCAAAGTGGGGTTATTTCAGCTGGTCTGAGCTTCTGCAACAAAGTTGGCTTTGGGATACTGGAGTAGAGATGATAATTTGGCTCCTTTCCTCCATATGCATATATTTGTGCTATGTTTCTGTGCATATGCTGTTCTCAGACATATATTTTAAAGGAGTGCACAAATACTTTAGAAGGTATGTTATGCACAGTTGTCTTCTTTTCAGATCTAAACACAATGTTCCCAAACAAATCAAACTCAGTATGATTTTGAGTTTTATTACAAAATGGGGTTTCAACCGTGGATCTATTTCTGGCTCTACAACAAAACCACATCTCAAAAATCATTATACTGTATCTGATTTTGATGCAAAACAGCTAGAAATTCAGAGGTTCATTTTACTTTGGGGGTTTGTTGAAACCCCAAACTTAAAGCAAAATCTATGGCATGCGCAACTACATGAAGACATGCTGATTTTCAGGCAGCTTCGTTAATGCTACACAGAAGTACACATAGATCAAATTACATGTTTCATTCTAATGACAAATCTGTTTTTTCTGAGGACTACATTTCACCAACAGTATCTTGATTATTGCTTTATTTTTTGTAGCTTGTTCTTCATGGTCTCTCTCCCTTTTAAAAACATGGAAGTTTTGACACTGATTTCAACTAGAGCAGGATTGCACCAAAAAGAATTTTACCCTTAGCACATTTTCCAGCATGGGAAAGCTTAAGTGAAGTCTCAGAGCTTTTAGGCTTGAAATCTGTGGTGTGCTGAGGAGACTTTCATTTTGATTTTTGCAAAGAAGTATTTATGGTGATTAAGTTCCTAATTTAAATCTCTTGTGATCAGCTCTATGGTTCAGAAATCTAACTCTAATTTTTATTCTGGTTGTGACTATGATTCCGCTAAATATCAGGATTTAATGATAACTTAAAATCTAAAAAGCATGAATTTCTACACAAAGTCACTATTGCAGCAAGGAGGGGAAAAAAACTCCAGCAACACACAGCCTTCTATAAAGTCCTGAACATAGTTAACACTGAAAATAGTAAGTTCAACATGCACAGTGGAAATGACACTTAGGGGATCAGGTCAAGCAAACTATTACACACAAGAAACTTTACACATCTGAATAAGCCCACTGGAGGCAGGGTATATAAAAATATAGTGACAATGAAAGATCTGTTATACAGTACTAAAATGCAAAGTGTAATATTCTCAGGAGACGGAAAGCAGAACCTTCCCAAAATACCATTTGACAGTCTTTTCTGAAAGAGTGAATTTATGATAAAAATAATTTGAAATTATTAATTTTTCTTTTTCACTTTGGGACATAAGTTTAATTGAGTAGCATATACATGGACATAATGTCTGCTAATAATAAAAAGTAACTAGCAAAAGAGGAAAAAATACAGTGGAGATAGAGTAGGAAAACTCCAAAGGAAGCTGCTGGCAAATAAATATTGCTCAACATGAAAAGAATATTGGGGGAAAAACTGACGGAGTGGAATAACAGGAAGCTTAGTCATTTCTGGAAGAAGAAGAAGAAGAAAAAAAAAACAAAAGAGAAAGCTAGAGGGAAAGAGAAGTGGGAGGGAAAAGCAAGGTATTAAAAACAAGAATGCAGAACTGGAAGTGCAAGTGCTGAAAGACAGATAAGAACTAATTGGGCTAACTGAATTGAGCTAAAAAGGGCATACAGAAACATCAACACAACAATTATTGGAGGGATAAACAAAAACAGAACGGAAGGAACTGTGTTGTTACAGATTAAAAACTGATTGCATTTTTTTTTTAAAAGGATGATACGCAATGTATTGTATGTAGTGCAGCAGTGAAAGACCAGATCAGTGTAAAAAGCAAAACAAAGATCAAAACCGAGCAACTACCCAAAGTGACAGATTTTGGAACAAGATAAGATCAAGAAATATTAAAATAGATCGAGGAGGCCTTGAAATAAGATATCATTTTAATTAAGACATAAGTTTAATCAAGAAAATATCAAAGACCCTGGAATTCACTAGGCTAGTGATTATGGAAGAACTGAGAAAGCAACATATTTCTGTGGCTACGTCTAAACTACACCCCTCTGTCGGTAGAGGGATGTGAATTATACATATTGAAAGTGCAAATTAAGCTGGGATTTATATATCCTGTGTTTCATTTGCATAATGGCAGCCGCCGCTTTTTTTTGAAACAGGGCTTTTCGGAAAAACCCAGCACTTTAGATGGGGCTTTTTTTTGACAGAAATGCCCTGTTTCGAAAGATCCTGTATTCCTCAAAAACTGCCTTTTTTTTCAAAAAGCCCCATTTCGAAAAGAAGCGGTGGCTGCCATTATGCAAATAAAGTGCAGAATATTTAAATCCCCGCTTCATTTGCACTTTCGATACGTCTAATTTACATCCCTCTGCCGACAGAGGGGTGTAGTTTAGACATAGCCTGTAAGTGAAAAACAATGTCCTAATGCAATCTGAGTAACAGCATCCAAAAATATTGTGGCTTGCTTATATCAAATGAGATATTTTTTAATCTGAAATAATTCCAAGGGACTTTATAGACCACAGTATACAGAGAAATCATTTGACTCAATCTTGGGATGCAGTACACAGCAACGATACAAAATAATTCATGAGGGGGTTAAGAGTATCTTATGCAACTATAACTGAAAGAAGACTTGACAGAGGCCTTGTGTAGCTCATACAGTGGAATTTAGACAATGTCAGAGCTGATAAACTTAGAGAACATGTAGGATTCTACATTTTTCATAAAGTTATCAGATTTGAAAGGGTTCTCAAGCAACATACCGACAAAATTGAACAGGCATTTCTCAGAAGCTTTGAAATTTAGGAAAAAAGGGGATTGTAACTGAGGTAAAATCAAACAGTCAGATACTCTTTTAAATGGAGAGTATTTGTAAAGCCTTGAAGATACAATGTGCAGTGGCTTATATAGAGTATAGACTACTACTAAATACAATAACTGATAGAAGAGGTAGCAGGAACACATCTTGGAAAAAAACAGGATCAAAGATAGAGAGCTAACATTTTAATATATAATCTGGTTTGGGAAATGGAAGCGATGGCTGTATTTGATAAGGAAAAATGTTAAAAAATTATGAAAGTAGAAAAAATTGTGAGTAGAGCAGAGATTTCTCCAATAAATTGTGCTTATCTGCTACGCAAATAATGCAAGAAAAGAACATTTATCTTAAAGCAACAGCTTGAAATTAGAGAAAGGCAGGCTTCGCAATGCCTAACAATTGGCTTCACCATGTCTGTATATCAGTTAAAATTATTATATTAAAGACTGGTTTAGATCTGGATTCATATTTCAGTGGTAAACAAAGTTAGACTCCAAAATACAAGTAACAGAGAGTAAACAGATTCTTAAATTTGAGAAGCACTACTTTCAAAGCATATGCAGCTGAAATTAACAAAGAAAAGTAAGCCACCATTATGGAAAAGTTCAAGAAACAAAAGCCTCAATGGCAAATATTTTCTAATGTTAAAGTAAAATGCATGTTTACTGACTAAATAATTCTTCAAACCACACCCTCTACCTCCTAAACTATGCACAGCTGTGGTAAAATCAAGTAGCTTGTTGTCTTGCCAGAGGGATAGACAATAAATCAAACAGGAGGACTGACTTTGCCAAGTGAGACCTCACCTAATGCAACTATTCTACAAAAACATATTGTACTGCATTGGCCATCACGTTCTTCAAAAGACTGCCCCTTAAGGATTATCATGGACACAGGATAGAAGAATAAGAATGAGATACAGCTTCAAAGATTTAAGTCAAGAAAGAGTAGCTCACTGGGAAACCATGTAGTCTCTTACTATAAATACCATACAGTAATAAGTTTATAAAAGTAATTCCTAAGGGCACTGATAATAAAATATTTGTACTACAAAAACACTAAAGCAGACATCCTTGTATAACTTCATTTTTTGCATTTAAGAGTATGGTATTTACAAGGATGATGAAGGGTAAAAATTGACAGAAAATGTACTGTTTTATAAAACTAGAAGCTCTGTATTTCTAAAAGTTAATGAATTTATTTACTGAAAGTTATCATTCCTTTGGGGAGCTTTTAAAATACATTCATCTACAGTGTCTGTCACACAAATATTTCAATACTGTACTGGTACGACCTGTGCGCACACACATCAGCCCCTCTGACAATAATGTGTTAAAAAGGCTGGCATCTACGGGAACCTTGGCTCCAATACAGTTTCTGCTTCAACCAACCTCAGTATTAACAATGGTGGGAAATCATTGCAAATAAGCCACCATGTTGATATAGCCTTAGAGTCCCTTTTCACAAATAAATTCATTGGCTTCAATCCTTCAGGCTCTCATGCGGCCACAAATTTCAAAACCAAAAGGGACCATTATGTACATTCATAGAATTTCAGCCACCTAAAGTTCTCAACCCTTGGAGAAGCAGTCAACTCACAACACACTGCTCAGTTCACAATAATTTTTGGCCAAATTAAAAACAGTGACCAGAGATGAAACACTACAGGCACTATACATCACAGTTTCTCAAGGTTACTGTTCTAAACTCTTTGAGAGGTGCATTAATCACTAGCATTATGATTTTCTCTGGGTTCGCATTTACTATCCCTCACAAGGATGCTAATTTTAAGTGTTAACACATTCAGATCATACAACATGTTAAAAACCCAAGTAAATTAACATCTAAAAACCGACTCCAACACCATGCACACAATCACTGTCATAGGCAAAATGAAAGGTATACACAATCAACGGGTTCCTTATACTGGCTCCACTGTACAGCACATCAGAAAACATCTTAGAAAGAATATTTTCAAAGGATCACATCAAAGATCTATCCAAGGATGACCAACCAAAACTGCTCACTCCCAAGCATCTTTTAAATACAATAAAAATGGAGTTCTGGGTACCAAGCAACAATTTAAAAAAGTCCAAAAGAAAAACCAAATCACAAAACTGTTTAATATGAAAACGTTATAGCTACACATTCAAGCAAATACAAAGTTAAAGTTTAAGCTCTGCTCTTACTTCATTTTATTGAACTTTGGTTTGCTAATGTTCCTTCCACAGCTTCAGAGGTAAAAAGGCTTCATCTGAGCTAAGGGGAATTGATCCCTTTAAGGACTGACCTATTTCCTCTACCTTACAATTACAGTAGGACTGGGCATTTGATTCTTGCTGCTAGTTGCCTCTTTTAGGACTGGGAAAGACTTTTTCCCTCCTTGACAAAATGGCCAGGATGGGTGCGTCTACATTGCACCCGTAGCACAAAATATGCTACGCAATTTGAGCTATGCAAATTGCATAACTTATTTAAAGTCAATTTCTAAATACATAGCACATATTTCTAAATAAATCACTATTCTGAAACATCCCTTACTCCTTGTGTAATGAAGTTTACAGGGACGTCGGAATAATGAGCCTGTTATATTTCAAAATAATGGCCGTGCTCAAAAGACAAGGAAGAGCTATTTCAGGATACCTCCAGAATCCCAAAATAATGCTGCAGTATAAACGTTTTTTACCTCCCTTTCAGTAGCCTGGGGAGCCAGCAGGGAAGATAGATTGTAATTTGGCAGGTGCCCAGAGCAGGTAATTTTTCACTACACAGAAATAAATTAAATGAACAACAATAGAGGGTCCGACTCTCAGACACTCCACTCCCCTACCACTCCATCCCCTATCCCTATCCTCCAGCCCCTACCACTCCATCAGGGAGAAGACTGTAGCCTTTTCCCAATCCTTCCCTTAACCTTCATACACGTGAGGATGATGGAATCCCAGCAATGGCAGGGGTATCAGGTTAACAGGATGGGGGGCTTGTGGTAGCTTTGCAGCAGGTGGTATAGATTACAAAGCAGGGATGACCTGCATTGGCTGAATTATTGCCAGCAAGTTCCAGAGGTGTAACTTATTCAACTTATTAATGGAGGAGTTTTGGTGTATGGGATGGAGTTTGGGTGCAGAAGGGTTTTGGAGTGCAGGAGACTATGTGGAATCTGGGAGAGGGTATGGATGAAAGAGAGGATTCTTCCCTGGAGAAGGGAGACAGTGCAGGGTCTGGGACAGGGTTGTGATCTGGCACAGAGAATTGTGGTGCAGGGCCTGGGAGGGGATATGGGTGCAGGAGCTGGGGTACAGAGGGTTTGGGTTGTGACCTAGGGAAAGGGCACTGGAGGGGAGCAGTGGATTGGGGAGGGGGGGCTGTGATGCCAGAGGCAGACTCTGGCTAGGAGGCTCGTAGCTAGGCAGCTCCTGGCCAACAGCCCAGCAGGTCCCTAAAGCAGGATCTCTCCCTGCCCTCACACAGCACCCAGAGCAGCCAGTTATGGGAGCCATGTGCTGCTCGGAGTGCCACAATCCAGGGCAGAAGAGAGTATTTTGTACACTGCCTGCCCTGCAAACAGGCAGCTTCTGTTGGCCAGTTTCTAATGGGAGCAGCGAGATATTGCTGGGGGCAGAGCAGCATGCGAAGTCTCCACCTTTGCCCCAGCCTTGCAGGCACATAGCCCCTGCAGCCAGCCGCTGTGAGTGGCATGGGAGTGCTGGGCCAGCAGGGAGACCGCTGGGCCATGGGCTGGATCGGGGCCACGTGTCATATTTTCCCAACCCCTAGTTTAGCTCCACCATACAAGAGTAAAATGTAGATGCAGTTTATTTATCCATTGCTGTTATAGAACTCTTGTGCCTTAGATCAGTGTTTCCTGTACCCTGGCTCATTACCCACCGGTGGGCCAGAGGAAAGGTTATGTGGGTTAACATATGCTGGAGGTATTCATGCCCTCCATGTTTTCACTGTCCCAGGGCAGCAGGCAATAGCATGGGAAGCAGAATCAACATGGTGGCAGCTAGGGTTGCCAGGTGTCCGGTTTTCTACCGGACAGTCCGGTATTTGCATTGTCTGTCCAGTAGAAAAATTCAGAAAATACCAGACACATGCAATGTTCAGTATTTTCTGAATTCCCAGCTGGGTGCCGGATGGAAGCCTGGTGGGGGAGCGACTGGGAAGCGGGGCTGCGATTGGCACTGGGAGCCCTCTGGTCACTTGCAAAAGTCGGGTGGGGTGGGACGGGGGCCAGGACTCCCAGCCACTCCCCTCGCCTGGGTTTTGCACGCGACCAGAGGCTCCCAGCACCAATCGCAGCCCTGCCTCTCAGCTGGGAGCCTCTGGTTGCGTGCGGAAGCCGGGCAAGGGGAGTGGCTCCCAGCCCCGCCTGGCTTCTACTAGCAACTAAAGGGAGTGCCTGCCGGGGGCGCAGCCCAAAGGACTCCAGCTGTGGCCAGTGGCTGCATCCCTCCCCCCCGCCAGGTCTGCTTCCCACCCCCCTTCCTCCCATCTAGCCCCATGGCCCCCGGATCTTCCCCCCCACCAGCTCTGCTTCCCACCCTGACCCCTCCTGGCCAGTTCTCTCCCCCGGCCCTCGATCAAGCATGTCCGTTTTTTTGGCAGGATCTACCTGGCAACCCTAGTGGCAGCAGCAGCACAGAGGAATCAGCCAGAGCCAGTGAGCATAGTCAGCAGCCAATTATAATTGTGACCAGGACATGGGGAAAGAACAGCCTTTTGGGACTACAAGAGGTGACAGGACTGGAAGAGTGAAGACAAGGGGGTTCTGAGGCAATGGTGGGTCCCCAAAAAACAAAATGAAGTTTGTAGATCATCTTAGTAAAAAGTTCAGGAACTGCTGCCTTGGAGTGATACCAGATTCATTGTTCCTAATCATTACAAAATATATTTTATTTTAAAAGTTACTAATATACAAGTTTTCTATTGATAACGATACAGAAATTCTTGTTACAAGCTTATTTTAATTTGGTTACACTCTTCCAAGTTGCAGTAAAATGATAAGTGCTGTACTTAACTACGCAGATGCACTGTTGCTGGTCGAAGAGGCATACGTTTTTTGAGCCACACAAAGCTCCACTTCATATTGACTAGCAAACTTTCCATCTTACCACAGGTTTGGACAATGACCTGAGAGTGATTTCCAACTTTACAGGCTTTATTGCCAGCTTTTGGATCACTATTTTGCAAAGATAAAGTCATAGGACAAATATCTACAAGGACAAATATCTACACTGGCTAATTAAACTGCAAGTACTGCATGTATAGAATCATATAACACTAGAACTGGAAGGGACCCAGTACAGTCTAGACCATCCCTGATAGAGGACTATCAAATCTGCTCTTAAATATCTCCAGAGATGGAGATTCCACAACCTCCCTAGGCAATTTATTCCAGTGTTTAACCACCCTGACAGTTAGGAACTTTTTCCTAATGTCCAACCTAAACCTCCCTTGCTGCAGTTTAAGCCCATTGCTTCTTGTCCTATCCTCAAAGGCTAAGAAAAACAATTTTTCTCCTTCCTCCTTGTGACACCCTTTTAGATACCTGAAAACCACTATCATGTCCCCCCTCACTCTTCTCCTTTCCAAACTAAACAAGCCCAATTCTTTCAGTCTTCCTTCATAGGCCATGTTCTCTAGACCTTTAATCATTCTTGTTACTCTTCTCTGGACCCTCTCCAATTTCTCTTGTATTCTTTCATTGTTCATACCAGTGATTCAGCCAAAACAGAACAACAATGAAACTGAAGAACAAAAATTCCATAATAAGCTATGGAATGCAAATGAGGAAAATAAATACCAGGCCAATGTAATTATAATTCAGAAAACAAGACGACATCAGCTGGTTTCATAAACCCTCTTGCTTCTTACTGTTTGGTGCAAAGTCTCTGTATAGTCTTAGCTATCAAGACTTGGAGCGCCTTTTGCAAGGCAAATAAATTATTTCTGGATTATTATTTAAATACTTACGTAGAGGTTTCATCAGTATGCTGTAACTACATCTCTTCTGGTAAGAAAAGATATCTGCATGAAAGCTAAACCAGTTGTTCATCTCTAGCTGACAAATATGGATCCTCAGGCTATACACTGACCTATTCAGGAGAGGCTACATCCTTTAATGAGATGACAAGAGAAATATACACTTCAGAGCAGGAATTGAAAGGGGGAATAGTTGGGAAAAAGCCCAGAGCTGATTTAAAGCCGAACACTTCCTTGATCAGTATTTACACACAAAAAAACCAACAAATGGTTTGGTAGCACTTTATAGACTAACAAAACAGAAAAAGAAATCATGGTAGTTGAGTGTAAAATATAGGTAACCTGTGTAAGGACCTCAGGATTTGCATCTCCAGAAAGCAAAGCAAAAGGGATATGTAAATGACAGAAGCAGCTTCTGGCTCACTGTAGCAAGAGTGGGCAATCAGTGGCCCATCAGGGTTCTATGTGAGACATTTTGTTTGTCGTTGCCCCCATACAGGATTGCCAGATTCTACTGGTTTCCATCTGTATAGGTGTATTTTCCCCCTACCAGTGTCACTAAAGTGACACACACACATATAGCAAGGGCACGAACTGAAGTGCGGGCTGACTGCGCACAACATTGACGGTTAGAGCCATATGGTCCCTCTGCATCCAATCAAAGGGCTGCTACGGTTCAAAATCAGCAAGCCCCACAATTCTAGGTATGTAAGCACAGCTAGCAAAAATACAGTATTGCAGGAGACTGTCTTGGTTATGACAACCTTGTGGTACACTGAGGTGAAGGAGGGCCACTCACACAGCTCACTTGCTAGTCTAGGTTGCCCATCACTGCACTGCAGGGTCTTACACATTTTTTGTTTTAAATGAGATGGGGAACATGAGACTTAAACAGAAAGAGGTACAGATTAAACAATCCATGGTACCTAGACTGATCTTGTAAACATGTCTGGGGGCAAGGGATCTGAGACGAGGGATGTGAAGGACTAGTCGACTATCCAATAAGCAAATACTTATCAGATAGTCGATAGGATAGTCGACTAGTCACTTCCCCCCCCCCACACACACCTTGCTGCCTCTATCAAATAGAGGTGGGGGAGGAGAAAAGAGAGTACTCAAAGCAACAGCGCCACGTTAAGCCTGGGGCCAGACCCTGGGCTCCACACGGCACAGCCACTTTGAGATGCATTTTGCATCAACTATTCAATTAGTCAATTACTTGATATTTAACATCCTTATCTGAGACCCAGAGAAAAACAGATGGAAGAATTTTCTTTTTTTAAATTGAATTTAATAATCATGGAATAAGCCAGAATGGCATCTCCATTCAGCCCTTTGCTTACTGCTGAGGCTGCTAAGAGTTGTGGAGGTATTTTTTTGTACCTAAATAAAACCACTTAACCCATAATAGCAGAGAGATGGTAACATCTTTTGGGAACTACTACTTTTGCTGGATTTGAATTTTTGATTCAGAGGTGAACAGCAGCACAAGCCATCACTAATCTTCTGATTCATATTTATCCTGTGGTAATAAGGCCAGTGGACAGGAGTGCTGCACTTAGACAAACACCAAATAATTAGAAATGCCATTCAGCAAAAGTTAAATAAGAAATCAGAAATGAAATGAAAAATGAAAAAGCAATACCAATAGGCAGTTACCCTCATACCATCAATATGAAAAATATTACTTATAATATTACAGTAAAAATTACATGTATTTATAACTTTCTATTGTCATCCTAAGAAAGTATGAAAAATGCCACACTGCCAATAAATATCTATTTGCATTTGCACAGGAATTTCTGTACTTATCCCTAATTATGACAATATGTTACTATTGGTATTTAGAGTTGTTGGGCTTTGTTTTTTTTTTATCACACTGCTGCTTGGAATATGTGAGTGAAATGGACAATTACTGTTGTGTATATAGGCCTCGCTCAGCCAGAGCCAGAAAGAACTGTACTAAATGCATTGTACTTGCAAGTCGTCCTTTCTATGCCATACCAGGCCAAGTATAAAGATGTAGGAGGCCTAGAAACACAGGCCTTCTCAGAGAACTGTTAATGGAATACTATGCCTCATTCAGGATCAGATAGATTAAAAACCGGAATGCAATGGTGTGAAAGAAAAGGATTTATTTCTGTGTAGCACTGGCAATCATTTTGGGTGAGGTGGAGTCTATACAAACACTGTGGCTTATATTTCACTACAAGACATTTCAACATTTTCTTTTAATTTTCACCATTCAATGGAAAAGAATATTCAATCTTTGCTGATAATATCAATACAACATGAAAATTCAAAATACTTTCTATAATCTAATGGCTTGGGTAGTCCTTGCTTAAAATATTCTACCATCAAGATGTGGGAAATTAAAACTTTTCCATGTTCTGGAGCCAACCGAGTTGATGAAACAAGAAGTAACATTCAGAATGAGAATCAGTGTATCGTAATCTCATTCGAGAAGCAATTTTTCCTCTGTATCCAGCATATACGTGAGGTGCAATTAAAGTTGCAGAGATGAGTGTGTCAGCATTTAGCGATGAACCCCAGGAAAACATTTGTGTCGGCTTTTTAAGAATCTAAATTCTCCTTTAATATACTGGACACATATCAGTGAGGAAGAAGAACTGCTCAATTCTGAGCATAAAACTCAAAAGCTACGTCTACACTGGAGGCTTCGTGCAAGAACAACTGTTTTGTGCAAAAACTTGCCGGGTATTTACACTGCACGTGCGTTCTTGCACAAGTAAATTTACAGTACAGCGTCGGAACACAGGGCTTCTTCCAGAAGAGTTATTCCTCTCCCCACAAGGAATAAGCCCTCTTGCACAAGAGCTCTTACAGTGTAGACAGGCAACATGAATTTCTTGTGCAAGAAACACCTATGGCTAAAATGGCCATCAGAGCTTTCTTGTGCAAGACAGCGTCCACACTGCCATAGATGCTCTTGTGCAAAAGCACATGCCAGTGTAGACACACTCTTGTGGAAGACTTTGAGGAAGAACTCTTCCACAAAACAGTTCTTGTGCAAGAAGCTGCCAGTGTAGACGTAGCCAAAGAAAATAGTCTTGAAATAGCCTTTTGCATCTTCGTCATGGACTGTATTTTGTTTTACCACATCAGGAGCTAGCCACAGAAAGAAAAGGTGAGCAAGAGCTCTATACACTAACATCCTGTTGTATTGAAAATTGTGTAGGTGAACCGTTAATTATAATGAGCAAAAGTTTTATCTACAATTCAACAGCCAGCATTGTTCTACACTACATGGCTATTTCAGGATACCAGAAGTATCCCAAAATAGCTACCCTACATCTTCACAAGCTGCCTGTTTTTTTTAAATATTTTTCAAAATAACAGGCACACTATTTCGGCATCTCGTTGCATGAGAGTTAAGGGATGGCTCGAAATAGCGTGTTATTTCAAAATTTGGTGCTGTGTAAACGTGCCAAATTTAAAAATAAACTATTTTGAAATAGATTAGCAATAAGATATACAATTTGCATAGCACAATTGTGTTTCTTATTTCAAGGCTAGGGTGCTGTGTAGACACACCCTATGTGACTTCCAAGTGGGGATTGAAAAGGGATAATGAATCAGGCTGAAGTATTGGTAGGTCTGGTACAAGCCCCGAAGCTTCAATTTGAAAGGAAGGGAGACTGTATGGGGCTTCAGAAGTAGTGTTGAACAAGATGATATCAGTACCCCAACATTAGTTCTCCCCTTCTCCTCACCAGGTATAGAGTCACTCACCAAAAATACATCTGAGCAGCAGGACTCTCTCTAGCGCCCTTATATTCTTTAACCTGCAGTAGAAGAGCTGATGTTTGGCATCTAGGCTCTGACAATCTCTATCCTGGCATCTATGCAACAACCAGAAACCAGGTTGCGACACCACAGGCCAGGTCAGGTTCAGATTTTCAAGGGCTCAGGCCCCACCAACAGGAATGCATTTTCAGAGACGTCAGTGTTAAATTCAGGTACCTAATAAAGGTCAGGAGCTTCAGGGGGTAGCCGAGTTCATCTGTTACAGAAAAAAAAACCAACAAGCAAATGGTCTGGTAGCACTTTGTCTACATGTTTTGTTAGTCTAATAAAGATCAGATTTTCATAAACGTTGAGCAGTCAACTTTCTGGCTCTTTTGAAAATCTGGCCTCATCTATGGTGCTGAGTATAACAAATAAGACAAGGTCTTGTGACTTCCTTGGGAGGCCTAAGACCTGCAGGCCAGGATTAGATGGGAGATATGGTAGATGTGAGACCTGGGAATTCAAAGGACTAGACTGAAAAAAAATGTTGCAGAGAAGCAACATTTGGGGAGACCTGTTAAGTGGACTTCCTGGAGACTGTAGCGGAGTGCCCCAAGGTTCGGTTCTAGAACCGGTTTTGTTCAATATCTTTATTAATGATCTGGATGAGGGGATGGATTGCACCCTCAGCCAGTTTGCGGATGACACTAAGCTGGGGGGAGAGGTAGATATGCTTAAGGGTAGAGATAGGGTACAGAATGACTTAGACAAATTGGAGGATTGGGCCACAAGAAATATGATGAGGTTCAACAAGGACAAGTGTAGAGTCCTGCACTTGGGACGGAAGAATCCCAAGCATAGTTACAAGCTGGGGACCAACCGGTTAAGTAGTAGTTCTGCAGAAAAGGACCTGGGGGTTACAGTGGATGAGAAGCTAGATATGAGTCAACAGTGTGCCCTTGTAGCCAAGAAGGCTAATGGCATATTAGGTTGCATTAAGAGGAGCATTGCCAGCAGATCCAGAGATGTCATCATTCTCCTTTATTCGGCTTTGGTGAGGCCGCATCTGGAGTATTGTGTCCAGTTCTGGGCCCCCCACTACAAAAAGGATGTGGACGCATTGGAGAGGGTCCAGCGGAGGGCAACCAAAATGATTAGGGGGCTGGAGCATGTGATTTATGAGGAGAGGCTGAGGGACTTGGGTCTGTTTAGTCTGCAGAAGCGAAGAGTGAGGGGGGATTTGATAGCAGCCTTCAACTTCCTGAAGGGAGGTTCCAAAGAGGATGGAGAGAGGCTGTTCTCAGTAGTGACAGATGGCAGAACAAGGAGCAATGGTCTCAAGTTGTGGTGGGAGAGGTCCAGGTTGGATATTAGGAAAAACTATTTCACTAGGAGGGTGGTGAAGCACTGGAATGGCTTACCTAGGGAAGTAGTGGAGTCTCCATCCCTAGAGGTGTTTAAGTCTCGGCTTGACAAAGCCCTGGCCTGGTTGATTTAGTTGGAATTGGTCCTGCCTAGTGCAGGGGGCTGGACTTGATGACCTTCTGAGGTCTCTTCCAGTTCTATGATTCTATGATTCTATTCCCCTCCTCCAATTATGCAAAAACCCAGCCTTTGAAGCAAAGCTCTAAGGAGAGGGCCTCTGTCTGCTGATTACCTGTACCTGAAGACAAGATATCAAAGGCCCAAACTGTATTATGAAGCTGAGGCCTCATATTGTTAGTTCTACATCCATTAATAAGTATGGACAGAATCAGTCCCTTAAGCAATATCTGCAATTGAGGGTCTTCTACTATTAACATATTAAAAGCACCATAACAATTCATACACACACACACACACACACACACACACACACACACACACACACACACACACACACACACACACTTACTCTAGCAAACAAATAGGCTGATTCAAAACCCTGAAACAAACATAAAGAAAACACAGTTAACCTATTGTACTGTGTATAAAATGGTCAATACAGAATAGAAATAAAGCGGGGGGGGGGGGGGGGAAGAGGAGAAAAAAGCAGAAAAGACGTCCAGGCATAAACAGTATTGGACAGCTGGCCTAGTTGCATTACTCCACAGAAACCAACCAAATTAGAAATCATTTTCCAAATCTTGGGAAAAGCAATGTTGTTCCACTTCTTGCAGCAGCCATTTTTCAAATTTGTGAAGTAGGCAAAATGATTCTGAGCCCTTCAGCAAAATATCCTGCCAGTTGGCAAAGATAACCTTGAAGGATTCCGTTAAGCACAAATGCAAGGAAGCCCATTTAGTCAGCGTAGAAAACACAACACACTGCACAACCAAGAGAAGCTGATTGGCACCTATTGCAGAGTCTCAGCAGAAAGGCCACAGAAATTGCACTGTGATGCATAGAAATAAACTACTTTGAAATTAGATCAAAATAAGAGACAATTTGCACAGCTCAAATTGAGCATCTTATTTCAAATTATGGGCGCAGTGTAGATGCATGCTCAGGATAATATGGTGATAAGAGGGCTCAGTTCCTTCTACTCCAAAACAATAGGGATCCCAAATCTTGGAGGAGAATCTCCTTAAGCAGCCAAAGTGCTGCCAAGTATCCTTCTAAATGTGATGCACTTGGGATAGCTCCTGGTTGGCTGACAGCTCTTCATTTACCTGCAACTCCAAAGGTTTAGCTACTTGCAGCTCACGTTGGCCAGGGTTCACCATTCCCAGCCAATGGGATCTGTGGAAGTCATGCCCTGGTCCACGCAACTTTCCATAGCTCCCATTAGCCACAAACAGCAATCTGTGACCAACGGGAGCTGCAAACAGCACTACCTGTGGAAATGTGAGTAAATAAGTACCAGCAGCCTGCCATGGCTTAACACTGGTGAACTGTCTCCATCTTATTGCCCTCCACTGTTCTACAAGATGCAGAAGATAGTGATATTGCAAGCAATATATTAAAGAGTATTTTGAAGATATAAAATGCCATATATTATTGATAAATATAAACTAAATTAGGCAATAGTATGCCCTACAGGTACCACTGCTCTTGCCCATGCTGTACTTGCTCCATGAATAATAAGGCTATCAGTCAAAAACACCAAAGCCAAATTCTGCTCTCATTTAAAGCACAATAATTGGGAATACAAATTAGCTGTAAATTTTCTTCATATTTACTAAAAAGAAAGAAACAGCTACTGTGCTGGTGTTAAGGAAAATAGCTGCAGAAATAGAGGCTCATGTACACAAATCAGAAAAGATACAAACGTCAGTAACTGTACCAAGAGAAATCAACAGAAAGCCGTGAATATCCCCATCCACATCTGCAGACACCTGCAGATGTAAAGCTGATACCTACCGATATACGGTGGATATCCACGGATTTGCAGGGCTCTAACTACATACTCTGAAATGTAGTAAACTACAGTATTGTGTGTTTATTTACTAATCAGCATGCAATTTGCAAATGTGTGCTACTTTCATTTAAAGACCTCGTGGGCTAAGGTCTCTCTAACCCAGTGGTTTTCAAATTACAGGTTGCAACCCAGTACTGGGTTATAGAATGTCAGGCCCTGGATCTCATGGCTGCAGGGTGAACAGGTGACCAATTGGGAGTGCAGACAAGCTGCCTGCCTGTCCTGACACCACTGATAATGCTGCACCCCAGAAGCAGCTGGTAACAGGTACAGCTCCTGTGGGGGCGGGAACAATGCACAGGGATCCACGCACTACCCCTGGCCTGAGCACTAGTTCCACAATCCCATTAGCTGGTGTGGCAAGGGCCCCTCTTACCCAGGCCACTGCTTGGGCCAATCTCTCGCCCTTCTCCCCAGGGACTGTGGCCTGCAGCACATGTCAGTGGTAGGGAGCCCAAACACTCCTCCTGGGACTCCCCTGCTATTTCTGCACTGAAGCTGGTATGACTCAAACTTTTGCTGGCTCTGGCTCTCACCTCTCCTCACTCTCCCCCACCGTCCCGCTGTGGAGGCTTTTAAAGCCCTTCAGCAAGCCAGCAGTGGAGTCAGCTGGCCCAAATATGCCTGAGCCGGCTTCCTCACAGCTGCTTCTAATTGCCCTGCTGCCCTCTACTCCTATTTAGCAGGTCTTTCCCCCTATTTGAACTGCCTTTCTCCCACTCTGCAGGAGCCCTCTGGCCTGACCCTGCCACACTGGCAACTTGCTGCTGGCTACTTCTGGGATACATCATGGTCTGTGGTGCCAGGAGAGGCATAGAAGCCAGCTGACACAGCCAATGGGAAGGCACCTCTCCCCGCCAGCCCCAGAGGAACTGCTGCAGCTGGGGCAGCTCTGTACTGGGACCAGCTGGAAAGCATTTAGCACAGTAGATCCAGCTCCAAGGCTACAGGATGCTCCATGTACATAGGGCTCTGTGTACTGTCTTGGCCCTGCCAGTGAGAGCAGGATGTATGATGTAGAGCCCCATGTCCTCTCCCAGGAGCTGGACCTGCTGGCTATTTTCAGGGGCAGCATAATGCCCCAGGACAGACTGGCAGCAGCACCTGCCTTAGCACCGCTGCCCAAGTAAGCTTGAGCCCAAACCCCTACCCTACCCTGAGCCTCTCCCCAACCCAAAGCAACCGCCTACACTCCAAGCCCTTCATTCCTGGACCAACCCCAAAGCTCGCATCTCCAGTCCAGAGCCTGTGCCCCTCCTGCACTGCAGTGACCAAGCCTGAGCCCCTCCTCAAACCTGGAGCCCTCTCTTGCATCCCAAACACCTCATCCTAGAGCCTACCCAGAGCCCTCAATCCTTCCTTTACCCCCTGCCTCAACCCACAGCCCCTTTCTACATTCCAAATCCAGCACACTCAGCCTGGAGCACCCTTATGCACCCAAACCCCTTATCCCAGCCCCACCCAAGAGCCTGCACCCTCTGCTGGAGCCCTTGCACCCCAATCCTTTGCCCCAGGCCTGAGCCCTCCCTCACACTCAGAACCCCTTGGTCCCTCTCCCACCACACATCTCTTCACATTAGTGCACATAACAAAATTCATTCTGCTCCAGGGTGGGAAAAATTAGAGGGAACACTGCTCATGACTCAAATATATCTAACATAACAAAAAGAAGCTGAGCTCAAGAAAAAGGACAATCTGTTTATGCAATAACTGCTGTAGGTGTCTGCATCTGCAATGCGATCTGCAAGCTACTGTGTCAATGACCTGTGTTCTGTTATGAGCGCACAATGTCTCCCAGAGGAGAAAGAAACAGTCTGCATGCTAGCTACAGTCTTGGCCATGTGCCACAAACAGACTATAATTTTTAGGAAAATTGTACTTCACTCAGTGCAAAAGGTTTATAAAATGGATTGTCCAATCCAGGTTCAGCAAGAGAATCTACAGCTCTGATTCCAAATCCAAGAAGCTAAGCTTTAAACAGTAATACACAGGAATACTTCTGGATTCCTAAAATCCTTTGACTGTGCTGACTAAACTTCTGATGGTATCTAGCTGCTCTGGCTTTTTATAAAAAATAAATGTTAGATTGTATTAAACTGTAAGTTAAACCACAGAACTATCAATCTGCACATACGAAGAACTAATGCAGGCTACAACGAATACAAAATACTCCAAAATATTAATGAGAAGCATTAAATCTGGGGAAGAAGTCAGATCTATTAAACTATGTATGGTTATCTGATGTTTACTCCAAATGTTCAATAGATTTCCTTGTGAAAATTGTTGTACTTACCATTCTCAATCACATTGGAAATACAATGAGAATAGTTTTCCCTCATGCGGTAAAATACTTCCTAATTCAGACAACTAGCATGAAGCCTTTCCATAATTTAAATCTTACTATTAGAAGACTTAAGTGGTTTTAGGACTTGCCCTTGGCATCTGCACAGAGGTGAGTTTTTCTACTTCTAGCACCAAATCCTGCTTGTCATATTGACTTTGATAGAATAATTGATTTGGCCTTTAGTCTTGGACATATCTAGGAAATGGAGTGCAGAAAATTTAAATCAACCAAAACAGAATGAAAAGAAAAAGTACAAGATATTTGAAAGTTCATAAAACAGTCTGGATTTTATTTCATTCTGACTGGTTATTTGATTCCTAGAAAACATAAACTATTAATTATCATCTTAGAAATAGACTCATTACATCACTGTATTTCCAGGCTCTGTTTACACCTAACAGATCTACGTTTGCATGGTTTCTGATGAAACAATGCTTTAACTTCAGAATGGCATAGGAAAAAGTGAGCTTCTTATAAATGTTTTCTGTTTGAAACAACTGTAAATGTCCTGGATGGATGCTATCTTTCGTAAAAGTAGATCGCTTTTTCGATGCACTTTTGTGTGTGGATGCTCTCTTTCAGGAGATCTCTTCTGAAAAAAATGTTCTTCCGAAAGAAGCCTGCAGTCTAGACATAGCCTAGGGGATTTTTCGGGAGGAGGGGAAATAGTGATAATGAGTAGAAAATTGTTAACGCGTCTTGACCTTGCTGATGGCCAAAAAGGTGACTTTTTGTTTTACTTTCTGAGCCTTGATTTAAGATGTATCTGAAAATTGATACAATACTAAACATATTTTATTACCTTATCAAGAGCATCAGCAATGAAAAGGAGATAAGAACAGAATTTCACTCTGCTGTCAGGAGTTTTGCCATTGACTCACTGGAAGCAAGACTGCATCTTTATCCCAAAGCTCTGGGTTTACAATTATTTTGTAACAGCGTTTTATAATGTTTTGCATAGTTATTATTCATATGCTGTCAAACCGTTTCTGCATTTTTCATACTAATAAATCCAATATCCAAATAATAGTTAAATATAGTTTTAGAAAGCTAGTAATATTAAAAATGCATACAGTAAACTACTCAATGCAACCATTCAACAGCTTCAAATGTGAAGATCTGTAAGTAATACTACAAACACACAATTATTTCTAGGCTGAAATCAACCACTACCTTCACACACACATACCTCTTGCAAAAAATGAAATGTACGCCCATAAAAGCTGTTCTTAATTTGAAATTAGGCTTTCAATCAGCATTTAACAAATGTAACATATATGCAAGAGATTAAAAAGAAAATCCCAAACCTCAAACATGTCTCAGAACGGTTCATGGAAGTTACACATAAGGTTTATGATACTTTCAAGTGAACTTGGCTCCATATTTGACCAAATCTAGGACTCCTTTTGTATCAAAATCATAAGAGATTCATAGTTCTAAAACCAAGACCAAGAGAAACCTGATGTCTTCATTTTAATATTTAACTTTGAAGTTTGGGGTTCATTTGTTCAAAGCTAAATGGAAAGCCAAAGATACAAACACGTCAGTCAAACCAGAGAACATTTAAACAAGGAAACTCTCCAAAGCTTCTGAGTTTCATACAATTCTAGGGCTAAATCTTCAGATGGTTTAAACTGTCATAGGTCCATTGTGTCAGTGACCAGGATGTGACACTGACACCCCCACTACGTCACACGAGTTTCATCCTTCGGGCAGCTGGTGCTAGGTGACAGGAAATTAGAGCCAAAGCTCAGGACCAGGTTATCTTGAGTGAGGCAAGAACCCTGCCAGTTCCAAGGCAGGAGCAGTGTGGGAACAAGCAAGCATCGGAATTATTGCAGCCATGGTTTAATAAAAATTATTAACCACAAAAAACCATTGTTTAACTGATTAACCAGCCCACCACACTGCCCCATGGGTAGGAGGACACTGGAATAGCTCCCTGCCCATCGCACGGTGGGCCTGGCTAGGCTAGACAAAAAAAATGAAGCCATTGCTAAATGGCAGAGCAAAAGAAGCAGTAAGAGACAAAAAGTCATCCTTTAAAAACGGCAAGTCAAATTCCACCAAGGAAAATAAAAAGAAACAGAAACTCTCAGGAATAACGGCATTGTGCAAGAGGGTTTTTGTTGTGCAAGAAGGGGCAGTGTAGACAGCTCCTTCTTGCGCAAGAGCCTCTTCCGCAAAATGGCGGCTCATTAGATATGCAAATGAGGCTTGGCGATATTCCACGCTTAGCCTCATTTGCATAGCTCTGGCACAAAATCGCGTCAATATAGACATAGCCTGACAGTTCAGGTATAATTTAGTCAGGGAAAAAAAATCTAAAGAGCAACTAGCAAAAGACACAAAACCTAAGTCTTTTCAGAAAGCCTCTGAAAAGTTCCCACACCAACAACTCTTAAACAAAGGAATCAGTCATGGGCAAGAGGAAAGGTCTTTTCCTAGATCAGTAATTGGTTAAAATATTGGAAACAAAGGGTGGGAATAATTAGTTTCCACAATGAAAAGTTTAATATTGACTGGTCCATGAAGGATATATACTAGGACATGTGCTGTTCAACATATATATAAATGATCTGAAAAAGGGTAAGATGCAAGCAGTAAAACGGCAAAGTTTTCACATGATTCTAAATTACTGAAGAGAAATCCAAAATTGACATTGAAGAATTACAAAAGGAACTTACAAAAATGTGTGTCTAGGCAACAGTGGCAGATTGATTCCATGTTGACAAATGCAAAGAATAGCACATTGGAAAATGTAATCCCAATTATACATACAAAATTATAGATTATAAATCTGTTACTGCTCTAGAAAGAGATCATGGAGTCATACTGGCTAATTCTCTGAAAATAACTGCTCAGTGTGCAGCAGCAGTTAAAAAAAGCTAACCATGTTAAGAACCATTAGGAAAGTGTTAAATAAGAAGGCAGAAAATATCATAATGACAGTATATAAATCCATGGTTCGCTCATACACTGAATACTTCACGAAGTCCTGGTTGCCACATCTCAGAACACATTAACATTGCAAAAGATACTAAGAAGGGCAACAAAAATGACTAAGTGTATGAAATACCTCCGATATGAGAGAGATTATAAAGCCTGTATCTGTTATCTTAAAAAATGATGACTAAGGGGGTTATTATGAATGGTATGGAGAAATTGAATAGGGAAGTATTATTCCTCACCAAATACAAAAACCAACAGTCACCCAATGAAATTAATAGGCAGTGGGTTTAGAACAAACATAAGGAAGTACATCTCACAATGCATAGCCAACTTGTTGAACTTGTTGCCAGGGGATGCTGAAGGGCAAAAGTATAACTGTGTTCAAAAAGAATTATAAATTCATGGAGCTTAGGTCCATCAGTGATTATTAGTGAAGATGGCCAGGGGCCCATGCTCTGCGTGTTCCTAAATGTCTGACTGCCAGAAGTTAGGACTGGATTACAGAGGATGGATCATTCAATAAATTGCCCTGTTCTCTTCACTCCTTCTGAAGCATCTGGCACTGGCCTCTGTTGGAAGACCAGATTCTGGACTGGATGAACCATTGGACTGATCCTGCATGGTCATTTTTATGGCCCATTAATTTCAATGGGTTTTGGATTATGGACTTCTCTACACAGTATTAGTCCTTCCCCAGTGCACCTGATGATACAGAAAGATGTCTGCAAACTCAGTGCCACATAGGAAACTTTTCACAACAAAGTTAAAATGCAATATCCTGAAAACAGGAGCTGATAATGGAAATGCTGGCAAAACCTCAACTGTAGAAGTACACAAGGACCTTTACAATAGATTATTCTTCTCTCAGGGTCAGCACCAGAATCATCCTTACCACAGGCAGGGCCACAAGAAAGTGAATGGCCTCCCAGGGATGGAAAAAGAGAAACCACATCATGAGCTGCCTCCTCTTCCACTCCTATTACTATGCGGGATGAGAGGATTTGAAATGAGTTGTTACTTCCACGTTAAACCGACTGCAGGAGACTGTGAGTTGCAGGATTTGCATGGGAAATGGAGTCACAAACAGCTGTCTGCTTAAATTTTAATTAAGGCTGTCCCAGGGCATCAAGAACCAACATGACTGCATTTTTCACAGATGGAAGTATGATAAAGAGGAGAATGTAACAAACACAGATTTTGTGGGCTGTTCCACAAATCCTTCCTCTGTGCACTAATGATTAACAGTGATTCAAAAAGGACTAAACCTGAGATCTGACCTAGTGGGCATATGCCAAGGCGCTAATAACTTCTGATTTCCAATCACAACTATAACAGTGACTCACTATGTGGCTTTGGGCTATCCTGTGACTCGCTATGACTAAAATGGGAGTAGAATCTGTGTGTTTTTATATAAAATTTTGAATATAAGCACTAACAACAATACATGGGTACAGATAGGTATTTGAATAGTAAAATGTTTTCAAGTAAACACAGCATAGTAAATACTCTCCTATTGTTCCATCCTAAACTTACTAAAAATTGAGAGAATTTGCAGGTATGGGACTTCATTAGGACAGCTTCTTATCTGCAAATTGCTGAGATGTTCCAGGCTTATATACTAATTTTACTTGTGGTACCGTAGTTCGTCAATCCTATTCACCCAGTGACCTTCAGAGAAGCATTGAATTCCTAGGACAAAATTCTGTAGGCATCCCCCCCTCGGAGTTGCAAACAATGGTTAGCGATATAAACTACATGGAAAGATACTTCATGGTTATCCCATGATCATGCTGCTGAGGACAGATAAAGCAGCCAATAGACTTCTCAGAACTAGGTCACTGCAGAGGAAAAAGAGAGCAGTCAGGTATAGGTGGGATGATGAAGAGGAGATACGATATAATACACCATATGGTATTATCGATTAAAATGTCTAGCAAGAGAAACACTTCTCACCACCAGTTCAACATGGCACTCAGTCTGCCCTTCCAATGGACAGCTGACTCATCCCTGGTCTGCACAGCTCCTAGTCCCTGACCTAAAACAGCACACTGCACTACCTGATCTGGATCCATTTTCCACTTACCACAACTAAACCCCTGCCCTGTGCTTCCCCGTTCAGTGCTTTGCTTGGAAGTGGAAGTTCAGTTCAGCATCCATCCTCTCTTCCCCTTTTGCACACACAGATATAGCCAGTCTTTTACTCTTTATAAAGACAGAACTTTCAGACTGTGGAAACGTCTAGACTACAGGCTTTTGTCGACAGAAGTTTTGTCGACAGATACTGTCGACAAAGCTTCTGTCGACAAAGAGCGTCTAGACTACATTCATTTCTGTCGACAAAGGAAGCTGCTTTGTCCACATGGCAGTGTAGACGCAAAGGACAGTTTAGATGCAATAACGCCTTCTGTCGACAGAACTCTGTCGACAAAAGGCATTATTCCTTGTAAAATGAGGTTTACCAGCGTCGACAAAACTGCTGAGTTCTGTCGACGTTATGTCGACAGAACTCAGTGGTAGTGTAGACACAGGTTTAGTTTTGTCGACAAAAGTCCACTTTAGTCGACAAAACCCTGTAGTCTAGACACACCCTGTGCTTAGGTCAGCCAAAAGTAGCAGAGTTTGCAGAGATGATGCCTCATCTACCATCCCATAGAAGTTTCTTCTAAGCCAATGATCTTCTAAGGCCAAGTCCATACATGGGTCCTGAACCAATATTAGCCTGCAAATGGTCAGTCCTTTGCTAAGTCTTGAAAACTGAAGAACAGTGATTTGGTGGGGAAAATACAGCATCATGAAATGAAAAAGGAGCAGAAGTCCACTGTGACTCTCAAAAATATGGAAAAACAGAAAGGCCATTTCTTTGCCTGCCAACAGCTACTCGGAAAAAAAAAATTCCTTCTAGAGGATTTTTTAAATAATGAACTCAGTCATTTTCATGAGGCAAGATCTCTGGTTTAGATGATGTACAGCTTCCAGTTTGATTGCATTTTCTGACAAGGAGTGCAATGAAAATGCATTCGCAAAGAACTACCAACTGATGAGTGAGCATATTGCTCTGGTTTCAAACTGATTCTCCCAGCTTCCTCATCAGCTCCTTCTTCCCTTGAATTTTATGTTTCATCCAATGTCCAAATATATTCATTTTGTCCACTTTGACTGAAAATTGTTGGAATACACACAGCAGGGTGAGTAGGCTATAATTATCAGAACATCATTATTTCAATCAACTCTCAGGATGATCAGTTAAGTATCAACATATAAAAACTGTAAGCATCTCTAAATCTTTCTTTTGCATCTTGGAATAAATTTTTTAAAAACTTCCTATGAACCTCTCTGTAGAGTGAGAATGTTAATGTATAAGTTATAGAACTCCAGATTTGAGGAAAGTTAGTTGAATTTATTTATCTTATTAAAGACCATTTTTCTGATTTTTAAACCTGCTGAAAATACGTCACAAGACTGAGTTAACAGAGCTAATTCATTTAATGTTTTGTGCACAGCAACTGACATTTTTTCCTTCTGTGCAGAGATTTTTTTTTAAATAAAACTGTTTATAGCACAATTTTTTTCATCTAAGTACTCAAGGCCCCCAAACTGCATTATTTGAGTAGCTGAACAACTTCATACATATGAGTAATCACACTGAATTCATTAATTAGGTACTTCAATGAGACTATTTACATAAGGAAATTTACTCTCATGTGTAAGTGTTTGCAGCAGGACAGAAAGCCTTCAATTGCAAATTTGGGACAAGTACTGTCTCTTTTGTTTCTGTAATATGTATACAATGGAGCCCTGATCCTGACTGAGGCTTTTCAGCAGTACTGTACTATGAGTATTAAATAACAACAACTCCCATTGCCCAGCATTCAAGATTAGGCCCTAAATTTGGACAATCAAGATTCAAATAATGAAATATGTGTTCATGGCAATTAATAAACATTTATGACATGCCCCTATTTTCAGTACAAGGGAAAGTAGGGGCAGAAGTCATCTTCATTTAAGTTGTTTTTTGCAATAAATTGAAAACCAAACTTTCTATAGATCAGATTAAATCCCATTCAAATTGGAGCTATAATTACATGTTTTGGTTTTCAAAATGTGTTTCTCTCACATCTAATATTCATAACGGTGCATGTGATCTTCAGCTAATGTAAATTCACTTAGCTTCACTGACTCCAAAGGAGACATGCCAATTTATACCAGTTAAAGATCTGGCTCTGTTCTATCATTTCAAGGAGTGTTTTAGACCCAAATGAGATATAATTTTATAACAATATTATCATCTTTTATTTGAAGTCATCATTTGTTTTACTTATTTTTTCTTAATACAGACTAACATACAAAAGTTATTTTAAAAGACCTGATGAATGCTACATACAAATTTATCCTTCGATACATCCATCTCACAACTCACTCAACAAACTGCTCCTGTTAAAATGGTTTAATCAATTATAGGAATTAAAGTAATGATCTCCCAGCAGTACTGTGAAGTATATGTAGCTTTCATCTGTGATTGGTGACCAAAGAATTGTTAACATTAATCTTTACAACTGTCTTGAACTGGTTAAATACATAACCATATATACTTATTTCTAAAAAAGTGCCTGAAAGTATTATAGTGCTAAAATTGCACTTGGTGAACAATTAAATGATTTCAAAGTAGAATTAATCACTTTTCTGATTTCTGAACACAAAACGTGATAGAATTAACCTTAACACATGTACAATTTAAGTTTGCTTGACAGTTAATATCAAGGCTTTAGGAATATAACATTTAAGTAAAGTCTCATACAGCTTAGAGTATGTCTACACTGCACGGCTACAGCTACCTCACGTCTACACAAGACGCCCGTTATTTTGAAATATTTTAAAAAATAATGGGCATGCTATTTTGGCATCCCTCATTCCATGAGGGTTAAGGGATGTCTCGAAATAGCATGTTATTTCAAAATTTGGTGTTGTGTAGATATGCCAAATTTCAAAATAAGCTCAGCTACATCAGGCTAACACGGCTACAGTTTTATCACTATTTTAAAATAGATTTGAAATAAGATATGCAATTTGCATAGTGCAATCTGCATATCTTATTTTGAATTTAGGGTGCTGTGTAGATACATCCTTAGTCTCTGATCTCAAACTCAACCCAAGCCAGTCTGTAAAAGAAAAGTAATAGTACTAGAAAAGGCAAGTAGGTAATGTTCTCACAGTGGCATTGTTTTGTTTGTCAGTTAACTGTATTCTAAGAAAAGTTCTTAATTGATTGATGACCCCATTCTATATCCTATGTAACCATGTCCTCATCTCTCTTTTTGGCCACTGTATCCTTCCACCATTTCTCTACTCATATAAATATCTAACTGTCTCTTATAGTCATTAATTATATTCTAATTTATGTCATGTAATCAAAATCTTCTCTTATTAGTAATACCGATTTCAACAGGAGCAAAACTAGACCACATATATTTTCTATAGTCTGTGTCAGCGATGAGCAACCAAGACTAGTGAGTGGCCCTCCTTCATCTCTGTGGGCTACAGTAGTGGGCAACCTGTGGTCCACTGGAGTTACCCTTTGGCCTGCACACCCCTCACTGTCCCCTTTTACCACACTTTCTATTTCTCCCTCTCCCTCCCAGCACTTTCAGTAAACCATAAATCCGCTCGCTCATGCTCCATCCCTGCTCCTCTCCCTGAACAGCCACAAACAGCTGATTTGCGGCATTCCCGCTTTGGAAGGGAATGAAGTGAGGATCAGCAGATTCATGGAGCTCCAAAAGTGCTGGGAGGGAGGGGAAGGAATAGGAAGTGTGGGGCTCCAGTATGTAAGAGGTATGTGGGGGAGGAGGACAGACAGGGGGATGAGCAGGCCACAGGTGGAATCCCAAAGGACAACATGCAGCCCACTGATTGTCCACCCCTGGTCTGAGTTAACATTTTACCTGAATTCCCTTTAAAAAAAATAACGGTTTTAAATTGAGCCCTTTCATTTTTGTAACCATCCAGATAGTTTGCTGCATTCTTCTTTTGCGATTCCGGACTCATTTATTATTTTTTAATCAATTTACCTGAAAATCCGCTGATCTTCATCAAGATCATCATCTTCAGATGCAAAATTTACTTATAATAAATATTTTTTAAACCTACAATAACTCAGGTTGCTGTCTGACACAGCAACCTTTCAAAGCAACACTATCCTTCATATCCCCTGAGAATATGACTTAAGCTAAATATAATATTTGAAATTGAGTTCAACCAGCTGCAATAAACACTGTTTTGAACTTTATTCCATAACTGGGATGGTCTCTCTCACTATCATGTCTATCTTTGGGTGCAGGTTTTCACTTCAACCATCCAGTAATGAGTTTTTCCTCTATTCTTCTGAAATAATCCCTAAATTAATTCCTTGGTGACTACACTGATTTTCTTAACTATTTAGGTGTATCCCCACTGGATTTGTTGTCCTCGGGTTTATTTAACATTTACGTAACTAAAAATGAATTTTTTGTCATTGTTTTTGTAATTTTAGAGGTCCCTAATCTTTATTCTTCCTAAATGCTAAATTTCCTTTATCAAATTTGTTATTTTCCATGTGACAGTGTTCTACCCACCCTGCATAAAACACAAATAACTCCTGTTCATGCATCAATATAATTAAGAAGGACATCAGGAATGTGCACTAGGATCTTGTGTACAACCTGGGAACAGCTCTGCTCATGATTTGTAATCTCATTTTTCTCCCCACCAATAGCTAAGACCATTAAGCGCTGTTCAAATCATGATTTTAAAAAGAACCAAATATGGTTTTATATATTATGCAGATTGATCTTTATAAAACAAAGGGTCATTAACATGAAAACTATCTCTGTTCAATAAACCATATTACGAGTTCCTCTGAACTACCCTTTAGTTTAATTGGATTCCACTTAACAAGATGTAAGGGTTACTGTTTCAGGCTGAAACAACAAAAGGTATTTTACACAAACAGACAACTCTTAATAGGGCCTAAATGTAAAAGATGAGAGGGCTTCAGAGACTCTCTCATGCAGCTTTGTCTCAATTCCTTTTCCCTTGGAAGGGGCAATGCCTTTATTCTGGAATACATAATCCTACCAATTAAGATGACAAGTGCCATGGGAGCTACTTAAGATAAATCCAGCCACTAAGAATATTGTGCCTACTTTCTCTCTCTTTGACAACTAAAATCTCTTTCTTTTGAGCCTGTCCATATCTCAGCTCACTTCAGCTGCCCACAGCTTATACAAAATGTTTCTGCTGAAATAAATTTTCCCATGCCCTGGATTTGTTATTCCTTTATCCAAATTACCTTCATAAGCATTTTGCCTCCCAAATTTCCTGTATTCACCTTTAAAACCATGGATAACTGCCTCTGTGTACATCTCTTCTCACATATCCTTCCCACGCAAACTGACATCATAAATCCTTCTACCGTATCTACTTTGTACCTTGCACCTCTAGGGCATCAAATGGTCATCTTTAAATAAACCCTTGAAAATCACTGGGGTTTTTTATTGCAGTGGTTCAGCAATGCTCCACCCAAGAAAAGGAATTTGTGTTTTGTAATAAAAGTATGTAGCACTTTTAGCCTGTAAAGAGGAAGTATCTCCCTTTATGTTCTGTACAGCACAATGTACACTAACAGTATGCAATAAACACTAAATATGTAACAAATAAGAAGGATTGGATTCCTTTTTTCCTACATTGTTCAGGAGTCCTAATTTGTATTGGATATCTTTAATCATTCAGTGCTCATAAAACAAGGATTTTTTTTCCAGCCCCGGTTATACTCCTGTAAAATTATAATGACTGAATCATTCTGAGAGAGTTCACCTGACTCATTCCAATGCAGGGAAGATTTTAACAGAGCATTGGACAAGCAGAGATATCTAAATGCAAACTGGCTTTTGAATATGCACTAACACACATAAACTGAATAACAGATGCAATTTATCCATCACAAGCAGGTTCTAAATACTGATTATATCAGTGCTTGTGCAGAAAACTGAAAGTGATAAAAAAGCCAAGAAGCTTTTCAAACTTTAATTTGCCTTGTTTCTCTTTGTGTAATATGCTCTGAACTAGTAACAGCTGATACAGTAAGGGCTAAATTCTGTTCTGTGGTAGAACAGAAATGGGTCCTAATTCTTTAATTTTTTTAATTAAAACTTTTTGTCTCAACAGTAACAGCGAATCCTATAAACACAGACTACGTCTTATAAAAGAGTTGTTTATTTTATAAGTTTTACATTTATCAAGTTTCAAATTAAACGAGTCTTCTCTTGTTCTCGTATTATGGAATGGGGCCAAAATGCATGCCTGTATTGTCACCATTATAACAACGGTTATTTTACACACAGCTAAAATTTGTCAGGCTTCTGACCAGTGAAAACCCTGTGAAAGGCCATTCAGGCTCTGAAAGATCTAATTGGAAGTTTTGCAGCCTTTTTCTAGCACAGCAGCCAGCCACAGAGAATTTTTTTAATTGTACCCAAATCAGAAAATGGATTCACATAATAAATGAATTGTATCAAGTATATTATAGCATACACCATGAATAGGAGATATATTATTAAGCATAAATACACTATGTATGGAATAAAGCATTTATGATACACTTTGACTTACAGACACCTGTTAAGCGTGTTCCCAAAAATGGTATAATACACTGAGCAAAATTCAGTAAAAGGTAATCATGCCCAATATGATTTAACAAGTATATTGCATTGTGCTTTTAACACTGATGAAGCTGTCATTTCTGTTTTGAAACAACCCCCTATGGGGAAAAACAAGGATGGTGAGGAAGTCTGGATACACAGGGAACCTCAAAAGTAGTAATAAGGCAATATCTACACTATCAGCAACAAATGTAATTCTCACCTCAAGTGCACAATACTCATACTAGCGCACATTGAGCAAGCAAGAATATAAATAGTGTAGCATGGGCTGAATACAGACTCATGGGGTTTGGGCAGGATTATGCCCAGCAGGATTCCACTGGTGCTTCCAGTGTTACTATGGCCACGTTATTGTTTATACGAATGCTAGCTCAATGAAAGCTAGTGTGAACATGGTGTACACAAGCTGGGAATCACACATACCTAGATCAGTGATTTTTTTTTCTTCCTTAAAACTCTGGGTTGGGATATACAGTAAGCTTCCAATAATCCGGCACCTTTAGGACCCAACGAGTGCCAGATTATCAGATATGCCAGACTATCGGTAGGGGGGGCTATGAGGGGTCTGGGGTGGAGTGCCGATAGTCCGGCTCTGCCCCAGGATTCCCCGATTCAGCCGCTGCTGGTCAGTTTGAATCGGGGATGCCTGGGACAGAGCAGCTGGGGTGCTGCCGGGCTGGTACCGCAGTGCCAAGGGGCGGCACTACAGGACCAACTTGGCAGCACCCCAGCTGCTCTGCCCCAGGCATCCCCAAGTCAGCCGCTGCTGAAACTGATCAGCGGCTGACGAAGCCCAGGGCAGAGCTGCTCTGCCCCGGGCTTCCTGGAATCAGCCGCTGGTCAATTTCAGCAGCGGCTGAATCTGGGACGCCTGGGGCAGAGCAGCTGGGGTGCTACCGGGTTGGTCCCGTAGTGCCGCCCCTGGGCACTGTGAGACCACCCCGGCAACACTCCAGCTGCTCTGCCCCAGGCGTTCCAAGAGCAGCTGGGGTGCTACCAGGTTGGTCCCAAAGCCCTGAGGGGCAGTGCTACGGGACCAACCCGGCAGCACCCCAGATACTCTGCCCCCGGCTTCCCTGATTCAGCTGCTGGTCAGTTTCAGCAGCGGCTGAATCGGGGAAGCCGGGCGCAGAGCAGCTCCAATTGTCCAGCTGCCCGGAGCACTTCTGGGTTCCCGATGGTGCCGGACCATCAGGAGTGCCGGAGCATTGGATGTCAGACCAATGGAGTTTTACTGTACCTGAATCTGACAACAATTGAGTGAAGGGTAAAAATTTAAAGCCACCTCGATGGTACATTATGAATTCCATTGGTAGATATCTCATAACAGATACCAGATGTGCTGATGACATGCTATTATTTGCCATGGAAGAAAAGCAACAAATAACAGAGTCTGTAAAAGTAGTCAGTTAGAAGAACAAGGAATATTGCTGAATGTGTCAAAGACAAAACCCCCTTACGTTGACATGACTAACAAAAAGGATGTAAGTGTACACCACAATTAAAGGACAAGTTGTAGAGGCAATAGCTGAATTTAGCTATATATATCCAGACAAGGAGGCTGTTCCCAAAGAAATTAGAAGACAATTAGGGGCAGCTAACTCGGTTGCAGACTGTTTGAAGAAGCTTTAGAAAAAACACATAGTCTGTCAAAATCTGTAAAGGTGCAAGAGATGAAAAGCCTAATTTTTTTCCATATCAATTTATGAATGCGAATCATGGGAAGTTAATGCTGCTAGAATGAAGAAAACAGAAGCTTTTTAAATATCATGCTGGTTAAGTTTTTTGTGTATTTCCTGGATGAAAAATAAAAGATGAATCCCTCAGAAGTATTATTGAAGAGAAGCAAACCCTGATGTCAGAAATCAACAGATGCAAACTTATGTACTTTGGAACCAGTAGGCAGAGAGATGGAAACAGGCTTGTGAAAGCAATTATGAATGGAATGGTGGAAGTTAACAAGGAGTTAATGACCAGCCTGGAGATATATGGTGTGTGGCAGATCACTAAAAGTTCAGCCACTGAGTGCTCAAGTTAGCAATGGATCATGACGGATTCCACAAACTTCTGCTGTGATCTCACCAAAGTTCAGACATAAATACATTTACTTTACTTACTATTGCTGAGTACAAAATAACCAATTAAATACCATTTATAAATATCCCTTTCCCCTTTTGCAAACTTACTCCCCAATCCTGCTAATATGTATGCATTTAATTTGAAATATGTCACCCCACTGACTTCAGTGGAATCACTTGGGTTTAAAGTTAACGGTACCACCTTCTCAAACAACTGACATTTTTCAAATAGTTATTATATTTCTTGACTCTGTATATTATTTTAATACATTAAGTCCTGAGCCAAAGGCCATTGAAGTTAAAAGCAATCTTTTCATGGATTTCGAAGGGTTCAGATCCTTGTAGCTTGCAGAGTATTATAAATACCTCCAGTACCTACAGTTTTCAGACATACAAATTTTTTTCTAACCATTGCAGCACATCTGTTTAAACAACTTAATTGTAGCCGGGCAGGTGATGAAATGTTTGGGTGTAAAAAGTACAAAAATAATATAGCACTGTAAAACTTAAAACAAAAATTCAGTTTTCTCCAAATTTCAGTTGTGTTAACATATCTTCCCCTCTCCCCCCCCCGACTTCTCTCAAGTACCTCTAAGGGTAACTCATACCACTGGTTGAGAAACACTGCAATACTGAATATATATTACAGATTAAAAGTACCCGACTTCCCTGCCAGCATAGAGTATATTTAGAATTCTCACTAACTACAGAAAATTTTATACTGAAACTTTATGATGACAAATAAAAGATGCGAAAACAGAACAACTTCATCACTCCAATATACCTGGCATGTATCCATCAATGTGTCTAACTGCTTTGGCATAACAACATTGTGTCCTGAGACTCAGCGCAAATTAAAAATAGCTCTGTTTCTTTGGTATCAGGTTCCAGCTATCAGTTTTATCCCCTGGCAAGGTTGGATTGGGAGTTCCCATGTTGGTGCCAGTGAATTTTGCCATAGCACAGCATATCGGGAAATCCTACCTCTCTATATCGAAGGAATAATAATTGATCCAACAGATTTTGCTCAGACAAAAGCAATCAGATAAACATGTGCAAATTATGGCTAAACAAAACTACTGACTCATTAACCCAATGGAAGTTCTGGTACAGAGCTACTAAATGACAATTAATTCATTAAAGTGATTAACAGTTGCGGGTGGCTTCTAGTGCAACTGCATGATGCAGTGGCTCTTTGAGAAGATACATGCGCTGCTGATATACCAGTTTCTTCTCCCACTGGACTGAAAACCCAAGGCTCCCTGAAATTATTCCAGCCCTTAAGGCTTGAGTAGCTGCTCTGAGGCAGTTCCAATACTATTCTGCAGTTTCACTGGAGGAGACTTTCCCTCACTGTGTTCCACAGAACTCCCCAGCCTGCAGGAGGTTTTATTTGGGCAGAGCACATAGGCACAGATTTACCTTAGTTTTCCTAACAGACAAAATACAAAGGCTTTTTATATTCGTGATCTTATTATACCAATTAAAATTAAACATTGTTAATTAACCCTTAATCCTGAGCTGCAAATAAAATTAAATAGTATCAGTATTTCTGATTAACATATCAATATGATAGCTATGTTCTGTTATAGTGATACTTTATCATTCATAATTTTTAAATCAGATATTTCCTTTTCTCATATGTTTGGCTTGGCCTGGCCCAATATCTGAGTACATGCATTCAACTACAAACTCATAGCTATAATTACTATTAAATTTAATATACCATTTAGAAATCCCCATTGAAGATAGCTTTGCCATAGGGGTTCTGAAATATTCCTCACACCAATAATGCATACAGATTTTTCTACTGACATAATTTTCTATGAAAATAAATGGTGTTTTGCAAGTCCATTAAAAAAGAAAAGAACTGAGTCTGGGTAACTGAATCTCTGTTAATTTTGTTTTTAATATATTTAAGTAGTGATGGTGAAAGAAGCAAAATTCATAGCATGAAAGATGGAAATGCTATATTTACCCATAGACCAGATCCAGCATAGTCACTAGCAGTGAAAACTTCCACATATCACTTTACGAATACGCTACTTCAAAAGGACAGTTCCATCTTGAGGAGCATTCAGTCCTTTGTCCTCTTTTTTGGGATTACAAATAAGCTTCCTCATTAGCATCACCCCAGTACTTGGTTTCAGTGAGGCAGGTATGTGCCACTAAGACCTGGAAACCATCAACTCATTTCCCACAGGTATTATGACAAAATTCTACTGAAAGGGGGAAGAGAACTTTATTTGATATATTAAGTATAGAAACTGATACAGTCAAACATCATTCATGCAAAACTTGTATAGATGAAGTTTGCTCCACACGTTTTTAATTTTATTTTTCCTATCTTTCCCTCCACTTTGAAAGTGATTTAAGGGTGGAAGAAGCAGAGGAAACTTGCAGGAATCGCATGAATAAACAAACTACTTTCCAAGGAAGCCTTCTTCACTCCAAAAGAGCTGTCTAAGACCTAGGAACTGCTGTCTTTTTTTCTCCAGCTGAGAGGATGGACTGCTTCACTTGAAGTAAGCCTGGGATTATTCAGCAAAAGATTAGATAGTAAGATTCCATTTTCACCGCAGATAGGAAACAGGTAAAATCTTTTCTGCCAGTGATTGCATGGACATAAACAATGAGATGAACCCCAAAACTCCTGTGCCATTTCAAAAAGGACTTTCAGTTCTCTACCCAAAGAGAACAAAACAATGTGATATAAAACAGGGGAGTTAGGCAACAACAAACACCAGGAATAAGAATTTGTGAGTTGCTGGTTTTCCCAGAAATAATAAATAACCCTAAGTTTATTTTCCGCAAAAGCTAACTCATAAAATGTCAGAAGAACTGCAGATCACTCAACTTGATTTTAGCCAGGAGACTCTGATTCTAAGACTGCATAGACTGTCCTCATATTATGTCAATTCCTGACAGAAATAAGTTCCTCACAAATGCAAGAAGTATGACATCCTTCATGTTTCTGACTTCTAGAACTGAGTTGTAACCTTACTATCATTATTATTCGGTCCTCATAAAGCTTCTTTGAAGTTGAACAATAGATATAAAATGTTGGTCTTAATGTAATTTCTTGGATCCATCAAAATTAAGAGTGAACTTTGAAAGCCAAACATTTGTATTTAGAAATGTAGAAAACACAAGATTTTGTTTCAGCAGAAAAAGGAGAGAGATTTCAGAGGCTGCTCCTAATACCTCAATATGAAGATTTAACTTCAGATACAAGTTCATTCATGTAAACTTTTGCGCTCAAACGTTTTATTTATTTATTTTTATTTTATGTGTCTTTACACTTTTCTCTCAAATGTGAAAGTTTTTTCATCTTTAGTACTGTACCTGCATCTGCTCAGAGTTTCTTCTGTTTAGAGTCTGTATAAATGTAGTATTGTAATATTTTAAATTTCTTCCTTCAGATGCTAAATGAAACAATTTAATATGAAACATGCCTTATAGAGCTATAACTCTGAATCATTTCCGGTATGATTTTTGAATGCCACTGATGCTCCTATAATGGAACTTTTATATGTGCTTTTTTAAGTGTGTTATTCCCCTCTTATACCCTATTTTCCCACTTAATTTGCTTGTTTTGGTTTCCCACATTCTTTCCCCCAAATGGGAGCATAGTACTGAAGAAGGTAATTAAATGTGTAACTATCTCCTGTATGGCAATGATATTCTCTCTCTTTGTATGTTTATACTCAAATCAGTTATGAAGGGACTGATTCTGTGAATTTCTACTGGTATACCCCACAGCAAAATTAGGTTCCAAAAGTGTTGTTTTTCTTTTTTAATTTAAGGAAACCCAAAATGGAGATATGCATAATTAATAATTCTATCTCTCAGGTGATGGAGAATTGAGATTCTCCACAGATTAATCCATAATGAATTCATACATTTTACAAGGTCAAAATAATTACCTCTAACATTTCAAAGCTTCTCAGTAAAAAAGTGGAACACTGCTATGAATTTATGAAGAGTCTAAGTGTTCATATTACAAAGGAGGTGTCTGTACAATGGAGTGTAATTTTAGCATTAATTTTAATCATTAAAATGCAGTGCAATCTATGTATCTCATATGCATTGCTATATTATTAAATAATCTGCATAGATAAACACTGCAAAAATACCTGAAATATCTAGCATCTAACTTTTACTGAAAATGTTTAAAAAAAGGAAAAAGAGAAATTATTCAGAAGGAAATATAATATGATTGCTCATGATTTTGCACCTGGGAAGTCAAGTTTAGGTCCAAACCCATTTTATATCCCATCAATATAGAAATTGAGTATGAGGTAACAAATCCAGGAGATGTTATAAACTTAAAGAGAGCAATGGTTTATCAGTAAAGCAAAACCTTCTGAACATTAGCATTAGAAGGATAATCCTTTTTATTTGGCCCAAATCCTGCAGTGTTTACTCAGTCTGTTAAAATCAATGGGAGTTTGCCTTACCAAGAACTGCAGGCTTTAATAATAGTGAACCAATAGTCACTGAATACATTAAATGTCTTCTAAACTGGAGACCACTACTCCAATACTGTACTCACATAAGCCATCACATGACACCAGTGGGCTCAATCTTAGGACTAGCTCAATTCTCTTACCCGCAAATTTACACATCTATCCTTATCATTTATTAAAACAAACCTTGTTTTTGTCTAAACTGAAAAGGCATTTCTCAGGGATGATTTTCCCTTATATAAATAACAATATCTTCAATATTTTGGTTACTTGTAACAAACTGCATTTCCTTCTTGCAGCCAGAAACTCTTTCCCAGTATATTAAATATAAGGCACCCAGGAGTTCAGCCAAAGTCTGAAAGAGCACAGCTGAATGGTACTGCCATTTCACGGGGTCCCCTCAGAAAGTATTTGCTTTGCCTGTCTAATGTTCTAAATATAGAAAAGCACACAGGGGCTCTATCCACCTTGTGCTCAAACACTGATACTAAACAGGCTCTAGATGCATTCTTCAATATCTAACACACATCTCATCACACAAGCTAGAAAGCTACAAGATTTAAAAACCACTACTGTACTTGTCAGATGATTTTTTAAACCATATAAATTAGAGACTTAGTGCCAATTTGCTAACAAGTCTCCATAACTAAAGATCTGACCTACTTCCAATAATCTAAGATGAGCTATTTAGATAGTTTATAATTATATTATTATATGCATTGATAAGGTGATTAAACATTCTACAAGTATTTAAGAAATAATAGTCATTTTATAGTAAGCTTTTAGAGACACTAGCATGTTAATAAAGAGTAAGAATACTACGTATAAATTCAACTTATATAAATATTTTCATTCTAGATATGGAATACATAGAATACTTTCTGAAAAACATGTGTTTAGATGCCATATTTAACATTTTAACTAAAAGCAAAAAGCTTTAGAAAAAAACAAAATAATCAATACATTTGTAGTGCAGCGCGTGTGCGCACATGCACACACACAGTGCAGGTATTTTGCTCCAAGTTGAATTAGGCAGGGAATTCAGTAAAGAAATATACTTCATTTTCAAACTGCCAAAGAGATTTCTGGGCAGTTGTCAGAACAATCTAATTTAACCACAGCTCAACTATCTGCTTATAAATATATATTAGCCAAATTATCCTATATGCAAGTTTACAGTATATATGAGTTTAATGATGTAGTTTAGTCCTCTCTCATGGATGGTAATAATGGCCCTGGAGCTGCAGAACTGGTGCTCTACAACTTGCAGAAAGGAGAATTCCATCTGACACCTGTAGAGTTTTCCAGGGCAAAGCTTTGACAGAGTGATTTTGGGTCACAGTAAGCCATTGAGGTTAACAGAAGAAAATATATAACTATTAAGCAATAGGTTTTCACAAAGTAAAAGAATATCTGGAACAAATTCCGCCTCAATTTATAAACCACTCAACTCTAATAACTCCACATGGTCACCAAGAATAACCACCCCCACCTAACATTTTGGAACCATAGTCCTTTCACCCCTGGATCTCATGGCTTCCTACTGCGAACCATGTTAAGGTTTTCAAGAGTATAGTTAAACGAACACTGGTGTCTCATTTTCTACCTTTTCACATTTTTTCTGAACCCAAGGTATTTTAAATTTTCTTTTTTAAACTTATGACTAATAGAGCAATCCAGGAGTGGAAATGTGAAACTCTGTGCTGTCAAATGAGTAGAAGCAATTAGCTAGGAAATTAAACTGTGTGTTGCTGTTTCAGCTGGTTATGGTGCTTTAACAATAAACAAATTCTAATTCTTACATTCTCTTATATAGAAGCATTTTATTGAGTTCCATGAGTGAAACTTGAATATCAGATATCTAAGCTACAACACAGATACTTTTACAAAATAATAATAATAAACCTTCACAACTCTACAAGTGCAGAAAATGGAGCAGGTTCACGATTGTGGCAGGGATTAAGTCTATACACAGTGCTTATGCACTAGATCAAGCCTACCACCAAAAAAACAAAAACAAAAAACTATCATATGTATCCACTCCTATACAAATGCCCCAAAGCTGTGACTAGAATTGGTTGATAATTTTTTGATGAAATATTTTTCATAGGGAAATACTGATTTGTCAACAGCAAAACTTTTTGTGGGCAAGGATCTATTCTGATAAATTTCTCAACTTGAAAACATTGTGGAAAAAAGTGTAGAAATTTTCAAAATAATTTGTTTTGAAATTTTAGAAATGGTAACATTCTGTTTACCAGATCAAAATTACTTTTTAACTGCAAAATTTAAGCGATAGGAAAAAGAAACAAAAGTTTTTACATTAAAAAGAGCCAGAGTCAAAACAAAAGGTTTCAAATTTATTTATGTGAAATGCTTGATTGATCTGAACCACACATTTTTAAATTCTTGGTTAACAAACATTTTAATTTTTTGTTCCATTTTGGAACTGGAAAACATTTTGAAATCTCATAATTTTGGTGGGATAGGAAAAAACATTTCCTGCCCTGCTGCAGTTGTGATCCTAATCTGACTATAAATCGGCCTACAGTAGCTACCTAAGACAGAACGTTCCCTCCAGCAAAGCCCGTTTACTCATGTTTTGCGCCACTTCCTGGGATTTGGCCCCAAGAGCAGCTATATTATATTCTAGAGAAAACAAAGAGAGACTCTTCTGTCAGGCTTTATGATTTATGACTTTGTGCTGTATTAAATTACAGTTTGTGGGTTAGCTATTTAAAGTCTGAGACTATTTAATTAATAAAGAATGAAGAGAAGGAGCTGGAAATCTGTGTGTTTCGCAACTGACCCCTGAAACACTATAGACAGTTGAAAATACCTGTCCTACACTTTACACAGCTTACCTAGCATATATGTTTTAAAAGTGGCAGTAAGCCTGCAGCTTCTCTGTTTTAGTTGTCCTGGCATGACTGCAGATACCTGGCTTTCAGTTACATTTTTTCAAGAAATGCATCACTACTTTCCTTAAATATTTGTAAGCAAAAAGGAAAAAACCATGGCAGTCCAAAAGATGGGTGAGAAAGATGTTTTCAGAAGTAGCCAGGCTAATTTATGAAGGAAAATACTCATCTCAAATATACAGCTACTATCCAGAGCCAACAACAATCCACATGCAGTTACAAGACAGCAACAAATCATCATTTAGAACACATGGTTTGCATTTCCAGGCTGATTTATTTAATTTATTTATTTATTAGAATCTTTATGATCACTTTACTATTTCTAAACAAAATATTCACCACTTTTTACACTAGCTGCAGACCAACAACAATTCAGGGTTAAGGAAATACTAACTGTAACCACACCAATTCCAGAGATCCCGAACTCTGTTATAATTATTTTTCCCTTATTCTTTTTCCCATCCCGGGAGAAAAACAAAACGAACAAATCAGCAATAAAAAAAAGCCATAAATCTCCACACTAGCACAGACAGCAATCCATATCTCCCAGACTCTATGATTCTGCCGATTATAATTGTTTCATCCATTAACTATTTATCCTTGAAAAGAATATAATATTTACTCACTTTCAATGAATCAAAGCAGGCGATTACTCGTCCATTTTCAACTTGGCAGCTTTTCGATGGATGTGCAAATTTACATTCCGTGTCTGGCCGTGAGCAAGTCCCTCTTTGGAACTCTCTACACACTTCCAGTGTTAGCCATTTTGTGTCCCGAATCGGTGTGACACTAACAGCCATGTTTAGATTTTTACAGGTAGTTTAAATTTTCAGTGAAACAAACAAACAAACAGCCAAACTGATAGACTGGAAATGATGAAAATGTCACCTCCAAAATACTTTCCCCCCCACTCTCTACTTTAAAAGTACATGTAAAATTGTGTTGTCACAATATCAAAGAAAAGGTTTCCAACTAGAAATTCACAGCATGAAAATGCTAATTGAAACAGGTTTTGTACTTAAAGAAATGCTAGGTTCATAAGTAAGATGAATGTTAAAAAGTGTGGCTTGAAACTAGCCTTGTGCTCTCAATAACCCATTCTGAGTGCCAATTTGGAGCCCAAAATGCAAGCATGAAAACGTGGCAGACCCTTTGACACAGAATTTCCAAGCTGCTTTCAGTACAGTTATCTGAAAGGTAATCTCCAACACAGCTGAATTTGCAACCGAGTTTTGTGGTGCAATCGGTATTGATTAGTTTGGCATAGACAGATGCAGCAGTTTAGAGCAACAATCGAGAATTTTTTTTCCTCTCCTTGATTTCCTGGCAGAAGATATCTTACTTTTTCAGCCAACTTATTTTTATACTAAAGCAGCCTAGGGCAATGCCTGATACTTAGAGCTTTTCTCTTGATTATAAGTAGAAATGGGGGTGTCTGGGCTAGAGGTGGAGGGTGGATGTGCTGTCGTCGCAGTCTAGCTGGCAGCAAGCAAGGCAAAAAGCAGAGACTGCTCTAGAAGCGGTTCCAAGCAGCAGAGACGTCAGGAAAGGCACTTCTTAGTACCAACCTGTAGAAAAAACAAATACGTTAAAATTTACCAAGCAGCATTCCACTGAGGTCCCACAGCATTACAGCCTTGCCATGTGCTCCTAGACTACTGTGCAGAATTATAGTCTGCCTGCTTCTTTCACACAAAATACTTACAGTGTAGCATATTGCAGCCAGCCATCGTAGATTTATTAAAAAAGGGGCCGTTTTCCCTTGTGAAGCAATGCATGATAGAGAGATAACCAATCACAGATAGTGTTGCAGCAATATTCTGGGCAGAAAGCCAATAGTGTGGGCTGTCTTATGAAAGGTCGCGCCTGTCAGACGTTCATTACTATGCTATAAGCACAGAAAATGTCCATCAGATGTGACTTATTCCACTGCAAGAGGACGAGCATGTGGGTTTTGAATTTACCCAACATGCAGTTAGTGGATTAAACCATGTTAGTTTTAAAACAGCTTCCAACACAAGCACAAGCACCCTGCCGAAAAAAAGCAAGCTTTAAAACTGCAGATCACTTTCAAGCTGCTTTCTCTCCAGCGCTGCCTTGAGCACAGCCAGCATACTGTCTACTGTATCCAACACGTGAATATAAAAAGAAAGGGAGAGTTCATAAATGGTACATTCTCCTGACCTAACCAATTCACTTCCTCCTAAACCATAAGTCCTGCCTCTCCTCAGAAATCAGCACTCGTTAATACAGTAAAACTATTCCATTCAGCCAGCAGACACTTTGTCAATATATCACCGGCAGGCTAGATATGAACAAAAGCACCCTTTATTCTGACCTTTCTCAAGGAAAAAGTCCAGGTCGTAGAGGGAACATAAGAATTGCAGTGTTGTCAGGATGTCTGGCAAAACGTAAGTTAACCTCAGGGGAGAAAGTGATTCCATCACAGTAACATTAAATATTAATCATGGAATTTGATTTAAGCAGCATGATGCACTTCAGAATGACACTCATTCTGCATGAGCTTATGCCTGCTGGTCTTAACCTCTAACTGCACTGCTGAGAAACTTATATTAAAATGGTATCTTTACGGCACCAGCTTAACTTATCCTTATAAAAGAAATGATATTCTTTGGCCAAATGTGGTGACGTTCTTATTATTATTAATAAAAAGAAGACAACTGCAGCACCAAACACATTAAAATTCAAAACTTAATTTCCTATTTTCATCCTTTAAATGGAATATATATATTTCCCAGGATTTCATATTGCTTCAAGATAAAAACTCGTATTGTAAGCTATGAAATGCTTATTTTTTCAAATGACCTCTGAGTTCTACTGGGGAAAAAAAAAAGACCTATAGTCATTTCCAGAAAGCATCTTACTGCTTTAACAGACAGCAAAGCTTCCAGTGACATAAAACTGCATTTGTTATTGTGTGAGTTTGCTTTATGAGCTGCCATAACATTAATAAAAAACTGAACACTGAAAGACGTTACAACATAATGTTACTGTACTTATCCAACTGCAAGCTTTCATATGCTAATATGGTAACTCAGCAGTTTGTTTATATTCTGCAGGTCAGCAAAAAGAGAGGAAAAATTCAGTTTGTCCATTTAACCTTATGTCCATGCTAAACTAGTTTTGCATTAGAAAGCTAAGCTTTTAAACTTTCAGAAACGGACATGAGAAGTTGCTCTTTGGCAGCATATTCAATAGGGCAGATGGTATTTTGTGCATTCAAATAATTATAAAGAGCCAGTCTCTGAGAAAGACATCAGGATACTGAACATAAAAATAATTCAATTAATAAACTAAACCTTCACCCCTTCTCAAATCAAGACACCGAAAGAGAGGCAGTTAAAATGACCATGAAAAAACTAACGCAAAAATCCAAGACAAGTCCTGAAAACATTTTCAGAGAACCTTCAAATGACATGCTCAGGCAGCGAGTTCCTGACGGGGATCTCCCTCCAGTCCTATTCAAACTGAGTCTTGGCACAGTGAACAAGATCAGCCCAGTTGATCTCAGATGACTTAACAGGACATAGAACAAAAGAATGTCCTCCAAATAACTCAATACTAAGTTATCTTCTTTTTTCAGCATGAGCCCTAACATATCCTGCACTTGTCTAATCTCTTTTAGGTGAAGGAACTGCATATGCCTATGCTTCAAGTACTACACCCCATAAGCAGCAGACTTCGGTTTATTTTCTCTTTCCACACTAACATCAGTGACAACATCGGCAGAAACAAAGTTCTGGAAACAATGTTTGTCAATTTAGAATGGCTGCAACAAAATAAGGAACACAATGGGTGGGTGGTGGAGTAGTTTGTTTTGTTTTGAGCATACCAAAACAGAAGGGGAATAAAACTGGTGACTAGAAGATATAACCCATAAAATCAATTATAAATAGGGGCTATTTTCAGCACATTCTAAGCAAAGCCTCCTATATAAATAAGCAACCAGAAATAGGCAAAATATTTTGGGCACAATTATCCACAGACACAATTTTCATTTAGAACACATCTACACTGCAGGCTTGCTATGTGATGTAGACCAAATCCATCTTCCAACTCTTCTGTGGGAAGAGTTAAATATGCAGATGGCCAACTGAATTAAAATTCAGGGGCAAATAACTCTGGATGCAATTTTTATGCCTGCAATTATTTTCACTCAGATCTTGAGGGTGCAAAAAATGGGGCCATGCTGAGGGTGTTCCCAATTTGTTTACCACCATTTTATATTAGATGAATTTGGTCCTACTAAAACTGACATGGTATTGCCTTATCCAATTGAAAATCTATTGCTAACAACTGATTTACCAGTGTTTCATCATGTTATGACAGTCTTCTATGGAAGAGCATAATATTTTATGGATGATATTTCATCACTGTCTCTGTATCACCTGTGGATAAAACTGTATGCCTGGAAAGGAGATGCGGTGGCTGGTGGAAGTTCAGCCATTCTGCGGGGACGAGCTGCCAGTGCAGGATGCTGGCTCCTGGAAGTGATGGGACCATGACTCTCTCCGTTGGCCACAGTGTCTCTTGGAGTAGAGCCCTACAAATCACTGGATATTGGCTAGAGGTTGGGAGATACATGTTTTATTACTAGCTGTGTAATGAACTTTTTGTATAACCTTGGGGAAACCACTAAACTCTCTAGATGAATCATAGAACTGGAAGAAACCTTGAAAGATCATGAAATCCAGTCCCCTGTACTCATGAAATCCTGGACCAATTGAAGTCAATGGTAAAATTCCCACTGATGTTCTTCAGCTTACCATCTGTAAAATGAAAGTAAAAATACTTTCTCATCTCACAGAGGAGTTGTCTCATCTCATTAATGTTTGTAAATCTTCTGAGTGAAAATGTTACACAAATGCCAAATATTATTGATATAACTGCACATTTGACTTGTACCATTACTCATCTGAGCCACAAATTATTTTGGGTAGAATTAGTATTTTTTTAAAAAAATATAGCCCTCAGAGTCAGCCTTAAAAATAATCTGCAAAGCAAAAACAAAGAACAAATGTTATCTGAAAATGCTTGAGAAAGTAACACAGAAGAGGACCACATGATTATGATTTCCAGATTGTAATTGAATATGTTCATTTTCAATCATGTCCCATGATTTTTATAAACAAGTGTTATACAACTGAATTAACAATATGCCATTTTTCTATTCTCATTATAATTTGTCTAAAGAATAAGGTATCTGAAAAAGAATGCCTAATTTATACAGAAAAATACTCTATGGGGAGCCATTGTTTTGACTCTTCCTGTAATTGGAGCAGGTGGGCATTCCTTTCTCAATGTGAAGTCACAGAAACCTTATAGAAACAGATGTACATGCCAGACAATCAAAATGCACAACATTTAAAAAAAGGTTAGAAAGAGAGGTACATAATTTTGGGCTCAAAGAAGCAAGAAAAACTAATCTTATTGTCATGAGAATTATCCACAAGAACAGAATTATGCAACACGAATCTATCTTCGTGACAATGATTCTAATAAGAAAGGGAAATGGAATAAAATTAACATACTAATTGTTAACATAATCTCACTTACTGCCTGCAGTGGCCAAATTGGGCCTAATTTAAATCAAGAAATATAAAAAACTAATCAGATTATAGCATTTTCCAAATATCTCTGACTAATACAAAAATTACCAATAAGATATCTAAACAATAAATATGAAAGGACTGCAATAATGACATCATGGATCAAGTAAGACCTGTAATTGTAGCAGTGTCACAAGTGAAAACAAATAAAAAATTAGACTAATTATTAAATTGGCCATACATTTCATAGCCAATAGTGCAAACAGCATGCATCTTCAGTGTGCTCCTTAACAGAACTTGAAGTTACTCTGTATACTCTTTCTAAATCTGCTTTTCCACATATTTACTCTGGAGACACCATCACTGGACCTAACCATGTCAGTTATACGATCAAGGATTATATATAGTCCAACAATGTGATATATGCCATCATGTGTCAGCAATGTCCCTCTGCCATGTATATTGGACAAACTGGTCAGTCACTTTGCCAGAGAATCAATGCTCACAAATCAGACATCTCTACAGAAAGAAAGCTGACAGCCAACATTTTAATCAAACTGACCATTCCATTAAAGACCTGACAACATGCGTCTTACTACAAAGAGACTTTAACACCAGATTACAGAGGGAGACTTCAGAACTTTGATTTATGCTAAAATTCGACAGTTGCGAATGGGCCTTAAGTTAGATGATAATTACCTTACACTGTACAAAGACAGTCTCCCTACTTTTTGATGTTCGTAGTAACTCCAGATTAGCCACTTAATTGACTCTTACAATAAGTAATTTCCTCCTTCCTTATCTATTCCTTGTCCCCTCACCCTCACCTTCTGTTCTATGTAGCTTATTTGTTACTGTGTAATTTGTTTACTTCTTCATTGTACCCCTCTGTAATATAATTGTCATGCCCGGGGCTCGACAAACCGCTGTTTCTACTCGCCCATGGTGAGTAGATTTTAGCCAGTCGCTCCGTGCGCCCCATTCACCAGCTGCGCAGAGCTGGTCTGGCGCATGTGCGGTGCGGGGCTGGCGAGTAGCTCTCGCCACAGTTTGTCAAGACCTGGTCATGTCAATTCACTTTCAGAATATGATCTGAAGAAGTGGGTCTGCCCTACAAAAGCTCATCACCTAATAAATCATCTTGTTAGTCTTTAAAGTACTACATTACTTCTTTTCTTGTTTTACCTGAATCTGAGAAACATTCAACTCAAAGAACTAGGCATACTCACAACATTGAGAGTCAAATGAAAGCCAAACAACTATCACAACTTCTTAGACATTGATTGTTCTAGATTTGGAGAAGTTTTAATTCTCACTAGACCAACATGGCATCAGGTCCTAGAAAAATTAAGTCACATTTCTCATTTTGGCTTTATACAGAAAGTCGTTATTGAGAACAGAACTTGGTTTGCCAGCTCTGAATTCTAATTTTTTCAGGTGCACTATGATTTCAAGCATGAGTGCTTTCCCAAACTGCTTGATGTGTCTTTGCCCATGTTACATCTACAGGCCCTTCTTGCTCCTGTTCTTGTTCCAGAGCCTGGGGCAGCCAAGCTGGGGAATGCATGAGACTCTTGCACTGCGCTATGCTGCCCATCCTCCTGGCACCAGGGCTGCTCCAGCCATGCTACCTGCCCACTGCTGGGAGGGGCCACTCTAGCCACACCACCTGCCCAATGCTGGGGCCAGGACCTCTCCAACCATGCTGCCTGTCCACCAATGGGACTGCTAACCTGAGGCAGGTGCCAGCAACCATGGGGTGGGCCTGGGCTGGAGCCAGCAAACACAGTGGAGCTGAGCTCCAAAGAGCCTGGAAGAGGAGGGCGCCTTGCATCCAATAGGCAGGCATAACCTCCACAGTCTGAGGTTTCACCCACTGCCCATAATTTCAAGTACATTGCTTCCAGTCCCTATCATTCACAAAACAATGGGCTGACAAAGAGAATAGGATTGTAGAATCAGGTTCTTATACATTAGTGAATTTGAATTGTAAATATACAATTCAACTAATGAATATATTACAAACAATTTTATTTAAAATAAATTTTGTACTGCACACAAATCTGATCTAGTGCCCTTTGAAGTTACTATAATCCTAGGATATATCAGGCAAGATACTTTCAGTAGAGTCTGGGAAGTGATATTCCCATTATACAAGGCACTGGTGAGACCTCATCTTACATAAGTGTGTGCAATTCTTGTTTCACTGTGTTTAAGCAAGATGAATTCAAACTGGAACCGATACAAAGAAGAGCTACTAGAATGATCAAAGGAATGGTAAACCTACCTTATGAGAGGAGACTCAAAGAACTTGGCTTGTTTAGACTAATCAAACAAAGGCAAAGGGGAGATAGGATTGCTCTATAAATACACCAGGATAAATACCAGGGAGAGAGGAGTTATTAAAATAATGCGCCAATGTTGACACAAGAAGCAGTCCTATGGGGAATTCTGTAGTTGTACTATAGTTTCAAATGCAACAATTGCAAGATTCCCCCAGGGCTAAGGAACAAATGGATAAAAACTGACCAACAGACATGTTTAGGTTTGAAATTAGATAAAACCTAACTACTAGCTCTTGCTTCTTAAAAGTTCTGGGCTTTCAATTTCTGTTTCTCAACAGTCTAAAAAGTATCACATGCAAAGAAAGACACAGGCTGAATAGGATTGCTTTTGTTCTGTGCTTATGTAGTAGCGGACCTGGGTCAAACATGGAAAAGAAGTTAGTTAAGACACTGTGGGTATGTCTACACTACCACCCTAGTTCGAACTAGGGTGGTAATGCAGGCAACCGGAGTTGCAAATGAAGCCCGGGATTTGAATTTCCCGGGCTTCATTTGCATCTCGGCGGGCACCGCCATATTTAAATGTCCGCTAGTGCGGACTCCGTGCCGCGTGGCTACACACAGCACGGACTAGGTAGTTCGGACTAGGCTTCCTATTCCGAACTACCGTTACTCCTCGTGACTCCTATTTTATGTCAGTGAAACGAGGAGTAACGGTAAGCTTATTGGATAGTCAACTAGTGATGTGACTAGTCATTTCCCAGCCTTGCTGCCTCTATCAGAGCTTAAAAGCTGGCTCCCCCCAGCACCATCAGCGCGGGGGGAGAGGGCAGGGAGGTAGAGTGACAGCGGGAAACGGCACAAGCAGGGACTGAAGCGGTGTCTGCTCATGCCAGTTCTGCTCGATTCTCTTTTTTGAAATGTACAAGAGCCCAAGCAGGGACTCCCCCCACGGCCTCACGTTCTCTGCAGGGCTTCCTTTTGAAATGTATATTTCAAAGGCTCAGGCGCCACAGGGAACGCACAGCCAGTCCCCCACTGGTCCCACACTCCCTGCTGAGCTTCCACTTTTGAACTGTAGCAAGAGCCCAGTAGGCAGAGGTGCCCTTTTCGACTAATCAAATAGTAGATGGAAATTCCATCAACTATTCAATTAGTTAATTAATCTAAATTTAACATCCCTAGGACTACCCCAGTCCTCTCTAACTGCAGAAACTTAGAGCCAGGTGAGAAGCCCTTCTTCATGATCGCTGTAGCTCCAGTGGGTATAGCTGGGGGAAAAGTGCATGTCCCTCAGCTGGGGCAGATCCAGGTTCCTCTGCCCCCTGCACACTCCAGCCAGAGCGAAGAATGCAGCAAACTGTGCACTTTCCCCTCGCTCCCTCATTCAACTCCACATGAATGAAGCCTGAGGCATGCCCCCAGCCAGCCCCTTCTACCTGCCTGGTAATTCCGCCTCTTCTCTGTATAATTTTATGAGAGGCAATCCCTTTTTCCTGACACAACCAAACCCTTACGTTGCTTTTAAGGAATGATGATAGGATGCTGTATATAGAATCTGGTGGTCCTCCTAGCTCTTATCATTTAGGAGAAGTTCTTGAACAAGCAGACAGACAGACCAACAAACTTTCTCAAATATATAGTAGATTGATGCTCTGTTGTTTGCACTGATGAAATGCAAAATAAAAATATTAACACCACAACCAGAGGAGTATATTTATATTAACATGTATTAGATACTTCCAACTTGTAAGATATATGGACACGTAATGGCATGCTAGAGTGTAATACATTAAAATCTGTTTTTCTATTGATTTTACTTACATATCAAACACAAACTTGCCATTTTACTTCACTTAATATTTAAAAGATGCATACCAGCAACAAAACATATCTCTTCAATCCCTATACATATAAATCCACTTGATTTTGTTAATCGTTTAGAATTTTGTATCATCTATGTATAGTGGCATTTAAACCATGCTACAGGTGATACTTACAAAACAAGTTCACTGATGGTATTTGTGATTCTGTTTTTAATTACTACTGCATGCTAGTAATTATTCTCAGAACTTCAACTAAAGTTTATGTTTCGGAACTTTCTTAATTTTTTTAAATAGTTCCCTAAACAAGGGTAATTAGCTCAGCGACATTACCAAAAATCAGTCTTCATTTGTCAGACTGAAATTACTTACCCAATCCTATTAAAAATAATTGAATACTTTTTGTCCACAAGGAGATTAACATAAAACAAAAGAAGTTTTAGGACACTCTGTTTAAGCAATGTGCAGTAACAAAAAAAGGTAGATGACTTTTCAAGAATTGAAAATCCATTCACTATTTAAACTCTCACATATCAAAAGAATTTTATTTGATTAGCCTCAAATTTACACTCTAACATCCTCCTTAAGCACAATGATTTAGGGTACATCATTACAATACAAAATTGGAAGACTTTTCAAATTCTCCTCTAGGATATCAAAACTATCTCTTCTAATCAACTATGCATTTATACCAAGGGTGGGGAACTTTTTTTGGGCCAGGGGCATCTCACCCACAGAAAAATCAGTTGGGGGCTGCACAAAAGTGAGAAGCAAAAAAAAGAACAAATCCTTACTGATGAGGCTGCTGACTAAGAAGGAAAAAGATATTTCCCACATTCTCCTCACACATCAGAGCCTAGGAGGGCCCAGCCTAATAGATTTGGTGTGCTTTAGCCCCACAGTAAGGCAAAGGGAGGGGATGGGATGGTGTGCCAGCACAGGATTCCCAGTGCTGAGGGGAGCCTCGAGCCTTGGGGGGCTGGATTCAGGCAAGCCAGGGGCCGCATTCAGCTCCTGGGTCAGTGGTTCCCCAGCTTTGATTCATACCAACAGATCCTCCTTTGGCTAGAGAACACACGAGAAATGCAGTCACAAAGCTTTTTTTCCATAAAGTTGGTACAGGACATAAATTGGTATTTTGATAGATACTGGACAGTAGAACTTACAAACACTGGGATTAGAGATTGTTTATAACTGAAACGTTCATACCTCTGAACAAAACATTATGGTTTCTCTTTCAGAAGTTTACAACTGAACACTGACTTACTACAATCTTGAAACTTCCCTATGCAGAAGAAAAATGCCACTTTCCCCCTTTTTTGTAGTTTGCATTTAATGGGGCAGTGATTTCTGTATACATCTAATCTCTGACTCTGCGAACTTATGCATGCAGAAAAAAAACAATACATGGTCTGGTAGCACTTTATAGACTAACAAAATATGTAGATGGTATCATGAGCTTTCGTGGGCACAGCCCACTTCTTCAGATGATCGGAGTTATGAGTTTAGGATGTGCACACCAAAATAAATAGGAGAGAGGAAGTGGAGGGGGGAGAGAAAAATAGGAAGGGGGGGCGGGAGACAGAGAGCTAGAGAGAATCAATAAGTATCTAAAGATTGGATAGTTAAAATGTCTACTGAAGTCCATTAGGTATATCATTTTAATGCAGGGATGGACAAATACTTGCCAGGGTTAGCTCTTGACAGGCCCCCCACCACTATATTTACCTACACGGCTGCAGGTACCAGCAATCACAGTTCCTGTTGGCTGCGGATCACAATTCTGGGCCAATGGGAGCTATGAAATGCAAGGTTCCAGGCCACACTGCTTCCTGCCACACCCATTGGCAGGGAACAGCAATCCAAGGCCAATGGGAGCTGCGATCACCGGTACCTGCAGCCGTGCAAGAAAATATAGTGATGGAGGCCTACCGGGGCTAATGATAGCAAACTGCCTCTGTTTTATTGCTCACCCCTATTTTAATAATACAGACTTCCAATCAGGTTAATTTTTAAGACCAATTTTGTAATAGGTAAGAACATACGGGCACCATTATGTAAAAACAAATGACTAAGATATCAAAATGTAATTAATGGGTATAGAGAATTAGCGAACATTACTAGGGATGTAAAAGAGTAGTCGATTAGTCAACTACTTGCATTCCCCGGTGCTAGACCAGTATCATTTCTGCTATGCTGCTTGCCCCCCCTCTGTGCTGCTGCCTCTCAGAGCCTGGGCTCATCAGTTAATCCTATCAGCTACAGACCCTCCCCGCCCATCAGAGGCAGCAAGAGAGGGAGAAGGCAAGAGATGGTGCCCCATGGGTGCCAGATCCAGTGTAGCCACATGCCCCCTGCGCTGCTGCCTCTGAGGAGGATTGGGGGGGCGGGCAGAGGTGGGAAATGGCACAGGTAGAAGCTGGCTTTCAAGCAGGGTTGCCAGGTGTCCGGTATTGACCTGGACAGTCCAGTATTTTCGCCTCCTTTCCGGTAAAAAAAAAAAAAAAAAAATCAAAAAACACCGGACACCTAAAATGTCCGTAATTTTCTGTTTTTTTCCCTGCCAGGAGGCGAAAATACCGGACACCTGGCAACCCTAGGACACACTCAACTTGGCCCAACTCCCGGCCCCAGACCGCCTGTTTATCTCATTCCGCAGGGAAGCTCCCTCGGCCCCAGACCGCCTGTTTATCTCATTCCGCAGGGAAGCTCCCTTCTGGCTCGACCAGGAAAACAAGATGGCCAATGGCAAAAAACCTAAAGACCTGAGCAAGGGGAAGCAATGCCTTCCCTTGGTCTTAGTGCTCAACCTCTTCTCTTCCTATTCTTATTCTGACTCAGCACACAATTAAAGGGGCCATTCTGTTTAAATGCTGTTTTATTTTATTTATTTATTTATTTAGCTTAACTCTTGGGGTCCTTTTTTTTCCTCAACAACTTTGGTCTCCCCGCCCCCTTTTTTTCCCCCCTCCACAGAATTTTTTCCCAGGTGTTTTTTTTGGGGGGGAGGGAGTGAGGGGGAGTTCAGTATTTTTGTTGAAACCATCTGGAAACCCTACTTTCAAGCTGTCTCCCTGCATGGACCAGCTCCCATGGGGTCCCTTCACCTCCCCTGATGCTGCCTCTCAATCAGAGATAGCAGGAGGAAAGAAGGTCAGGTGGGAGCCACTGCTCACAGAGAGGGCTGGGCTTAAAATCCAGCTCCCTGCAAACACCAGCTCCTGCCTGCCTCCTTGCATGTAAATGTGTACCTACTGAAAAATTCAGCGGTTACATGTTTACAAAAATAAACATTTGCTAACATCCCTACCTGGGACCGAATTACCTTCTCTATCCCACAAGTGGTCTATCAGGCTATGACTGAGGCATATTGGCAGAGCATTGTGAAGTCTGTTCAGTAATTAGCCACACAGTACCTGATTAGGTCTCTTTATCAGTGTTGTGAAGCTGACTACACTACATTTAATTATGACGACAGTGAACAAGATCTCAACAATGCTGGGGCATCTGACATCGGCCGCTGTCGGAAGACAGGATACTAGGCCAGATGGACCTTTGGTCTGACTCAGTTTGATCGTGCATAGGAATCAAATATATTTAAAGAATTTGAAAGGAATGTATACAAAGTAAAGATTACATTACACAAACACTGTTAAAGTATTATTCATTTATTAGAACTTATATTAATATGGTTAATGTTCTATGCCATTTACAATCTAGTTCCTGGCTAGACTAATTAAAATAATTGAAAAGACAGCATTTTAAGATGCTAATTCACAAAAGCACGTAGGACCAGATTTTGGCATTGCTGCATTCAGCCTTGCAATGGTGCCTAAATCACATTGCCAGTCAATGCGATTTAGGTTACTGTGGTGCCCAAGTCCCTTTAAGAATAAGAGTTTTAAAAATAAATCAGTTAGACACTGCAACAGCACCAGCTAAATACCTTTAAAAGTCAGGGCTGTTAGCTCACTGAAAGGGAATACTCATATGCTTAAAGTTCAGCTTACATTTAAATGCTCTGGATCAGGACCTCTTGAGGCAGGATTTATGTCCTGCTTAATTTTGCACAGATGGTGGGAAATGGCATCTTACGTGTATAACACATCTAACTTATTTTCTTCCAGGAAGCCATTGCAAATTGGTGTAACCCACATTACTGTTCAGTAGACAATTCTCTGTGGAACATATTGACGTGCTGTAGGATCCAAGTTCTTTACAGCCATGTTCAAGTACCACCACTGGTTCTCAGACAAGCAAACATCAAATGGCTCACAACTAAACAACAGCAAACTCTCAAGTATTCTCAATTAGTGTTCCTAATATTTCACCCCGTTTTATAAAGGTCACATTGCACCTTGGAGGTAATCTGCACTAAGTCCAAAGTATTTCCTGCATTTCTTATCCTGGTATATTTATCAAAATTTTCCAAAGTGTTTTCCGTATGGGAAATTGAAATTAGATTTTATATCCTGTTGGAATTCTCAATTAAAAAGATACCTCCATAGCTATGGAGACTGGAGAAACTTAACAGGAAATTTATTCAATATAAATCCAAACAGTCAAACTTTGCTCTCTAAGCTATAAAAAACTGCTATTTGAAAAATGGAATTTTATGCAATCTTAAACATTACCCAGGAAAACAGAGTATTCTTAAGTACTATCTGAACAGATTGAACAAAAGCAAAGCAAGTTTTCATACATCTTCCCTGAATCAGAGAGAGAATATTAAACAGCAAAAAAACAAAAACAAAGAAAGTAAAAATAAAGCAAAAGAATCGCACATACCCTGTATTAAACACTGATTCTGCCAGTGTCATAGCATTTACAAAACAAAAGCACCAAAAGGGTCAGATTCTTTCATTTTTGCCTTCACTATTTTAAAAGAAACAAGCATTTAGAAATAAGGTCATATCTCTCGTCAGGGTTTGGGGGGTTTGAGGGGAAGGGAGGTTTCTTACCTATAGGAGGTACTATGTTATTACTATCTCTGATTCACTGCCATTCATTTTTCAGAGCACTATGAATGAAATCCTGAACTCAGTCTTAGTTTGGCTTGAGTAAGTCCTAAGAGTTGCAGGATTTTCCCTACAAGGTGATGTATAAAAAAAGATTTTTTTAAAGCTAACTATATAAAACCAAGAATTCTGTGTAGGCTTCCAAATACTTGAAAAATGTATTTCCTTGCAACTTCATAAATCCCTAAGCAAAGCACTATTATTTACCCACAGTCATATGTAAATCGTTCTGTGTTTATCACTGTGTTTGGACTTTTGTTCCCTGGAAACTGAATGGCATGGGTAAAGTGGTACCTTTCCTGAAATAGCCAGTGTAAGTTTCAAACTATAAATGCATATCATCAGTCAAATGCCCAGGAACTCATCAATGAAGATGAGCGGTGTGAACTTTCTGAATAGAACTTAAAGTACAGTGGCTGTTATATCTAAATTTGTAAGCTGAATATTAAACAAAACGTTGGAATGGGAGAATATATTTTTAATGTGAACCCAGGCCTAATTACTGTTGCCTCAAGCTTGGCAATCTACTTGGAAAACCTGACAAATCTGCCTGGTTCACTGAGCTTCTGAAGCCTGAATAGCACTCTATGATACCCCTGGGAAAAATGGAATTTAAAGGCGTTATGAGACTGTGATGCATCTAGACCCAATTAATAAAGAAAACATCTTTTCTTTCTAAAGCAATTTATTTGGGTTTTTAAAGATATGTATGTTTTATTCTGAAACAAGCATTGCTGTATTACCTTATAGCTGGGATTCTCTCAGGTTAGGTCTATACTGCACTGTTAAATCAGAAAAAGAAACACAATTTGCAACACACAAATAGCATCTTTTTCCAATTTACTTTCGAACGACGCTCTTTCAAAATTTGGCACATCTACATGGCACCAACTGTCGAAAAAGTGCTCTTTCACATCCCTTATTCCTCATAGAACTAGGTTTACAGGGATGGAGAAAGAGCTTATCCATTTTTTGGAAAAATTTTTTGAAAAAGCGGACGTTTTCCTTGGACGTGGCATTGTTTCTCCAGTATCCCGAAAAAGCAATGCAGTCTAGACATAGCCAAAGTGGTCCACCGGCCCAATTTAGGAAAGTTGCTAACAGGTCGCTCCACTTTGTTTATCTAAAGGTTCCACAGTCACAGAGCGTCATGGATCCCAATGGCTTTGGTTTGCCATTTCCAGTGAATGGGAGCCACAGGGAGCCAGTTATATGCAGACCCTCCCACCCTCACCGCCTCTATATCAGAGGTAGCAGGGAGGGAAAGGCGGGAGCCAGTGTGCATGGGGAGCCAGTTTTTAAGCTGGCTCCCTAGAGCACGGAAGCTCCCACAGAGCCACCTTTCCTGCCTCTTCCTCCCTCTCCTCCTCCCCAGCTGCTGCCTCCCACAGAGGCAGCAGCATGCAGGGGGAATAGATAGGAGCCAGTGCTCATGTGAAGCCAACTTAAAAGCTGGCTTCCTGCAAGCACTGGGTCCCACAGAGCCACCTGCCTCCCCACACTGCTGCCTCTGATATGAAGGCATCAGCTGCCGGGGGAGGGTGGAGGCGGAGCAGGTAGGAGTCCATTGCTCACGGGGAGCAAGCCCCACAAGCACCGGCTCCTAAATCTCCCCCACCCACTCCCCGCATGTAAACATGTAGCCATTGAAAATTTCAGCAGCTATACGTTTACAAAAGTAAATGAACTCACATCACTACTGCTAACGTTGTCATACAATAGTATCTAAGAGTTATGAACACCAGAGTAACAAACAGATCAGTCAACTACACACTCATTTGGAAGCGACAGAGATTTTTAAAAATCCAATTAAATAAATACACTAAAAAATAAAGGAAAAGCAGCACTTTCCTTCTGCACAGTAAAGTTTCAAAGCTGTATTAAGTCAATGTTCAGCTGTAAACTTCTTTTAAAAGAACAACCACAATGGTTCCGAGTTACAGAAAGCCTCCATTCCAGAGTTGTTTGTAATTCTGAGGTTCTACAGTATTGTCCTTAATGGGGACTGAGACTGTATGATACTTCAGTTAAGTACCCTCTTTCTAAATTACCACTGCTTGTCACAGTTGCCACTAAAATGAAGCTAAGGTGCCTTAGGCCAGGTCTACACTAGACCCAGCCACTCAGCTTAGGGTACGCAACTCCAGCTACGTAGAATACACAGCTGGAATTGGTTTACGTTAAGCTGATCTGATGTCCTCACAGTGGGAGGCCAATGGAAGCATATGCTCCTACTGGCTTCCCTTATTCCTCATAAAATGAGGAGACAAGGCCTTAGCAAAGATGATATCCCCGACAGCTGTCAGGAAACAAGAGAAAGAAGGGAATAAGTGGACATGGACATAGAATGGAATAGATTAACAGGATTTCTGCCAAAAATAGCCTATTGCCTTAGCCCTACTAGAAGATGATAGATAGCTGGTTTTAAAACCGTGGTCACCAAGCAAGAGATCAGGATCTACTCATAGATCTTGGAGCCTCTGACAGGTGATCCTAACTAGATTGGCTGGGAGGCTATCAAGTGTCAGCACTTCAGCTGCCCCACCCCGCACCGCCCAGCTGCACTCGCCCAGAGCCTCAGAACTGCCCCTTGGGAGTCTCCTGCTTGTTGTGCAGGGTTGGGGAGACAGAGGCAGAGAGGCGCTGATGTTACACTGTCCCTCTCTCCTGTACCCCATCTTCACAGAGTAAGGAGGGTAGAGCCTCAGCGAAGGGGTGGGGCGGGGATAGGGCCTTTGAGAAGGGACAAGGCAAGGGTATTTGGGTCTGAGGTAGATCCTGGACTGATAAATTAAAAAAGTGATCTTGTGCTTAAACAGGTTAGAGACCACTGTTTTAAAAGGTCAGTTCTTTGTGAAATTCTCTGGCTACGTCTAGACTGCTCTCTTCTGCTGAAAGAAGATATGCAAATCCTGAGCTAATTTGCATATCTTCTTCTGATCGCGTTATTGGAAGAGGTTTTGTCCAAAAAGAAAGCAATTTAGACACGGTTCTTTAAAAAAAAAACCCCTTTTTCGAAAGAACCCTGCATACCTCACTTTTTTAGGAAGAAGGGTTCTTTCAATAAAGGTGGGTTTTTCTGAAAGAACCATGTCTAGGCTGCTCTCTTTTTCAACAAAACCTCTTCCAATAACGTGATTGGAAGAATATATTCAAATTAGCTCCAAATTTGCATATCTTCTTTCGGCAGAAGAAAGCAGTCTAGATGTAGCCTCTGTGGTAGACCCTTATTCCTCAGTCTGAGCTAAACGATAAAGTTTAAGTTAAAAACCAATAATGGAAAGTATGACCAGTAGTTCTCAACTAATTCTTCAATGAAGCCTATACACAAGTTTTAAATTTTGAACTCTAATCGTATCGGAAGTTTGAAGAGATTCTTTTGTTTCATTTAAAGATCATCAGGGACAAACTAAAAGTCTGATAATAGGTGCTGATAATAGGTGCTACCTTTCATTAAAGACTAATCTTTAATTTTAATTTTTAAACAAATTAACAGATAATCTCTTTTCAGAAAATTCATTTTATTCTCAAAGAGCAGTGATATAATTTTGAGAAGGATACAAAGATGCATTGTTATAAATCATACGGTGTTAAACTTTTCACTTGGTTTAAGTGAAAAGCTCAGGGCATCCTTAACTATGGAGGTATTACTGGTGTTTCTACAAAGTGTCTCTCTCTCTCTCTCTCTCTCTCTCTCTCTCACACACACACACACACACACACACACACACACACACACACACACACACAGAGAGAGAGAGAGAGAGAGAGAGAGAGAGAGAGAGAGAGAGAGAGAGAGAGAGAGAGAGAGAAAATAAGTAGAATATGCAATACAGATATTTAAAATAAAAGCCTTGTGGACTCTGAACTTGGAGGACGACCTCTTCTGTCTCTTAGCAAGAAGTGCTATATCTCATGACTTAGTATACCATATTTTCCGGCGTATAAGGCGACTGGGCGCATAAGATGACCCCCTAATTTTCTAGTTAAAATATAGGTTTTCATCTTATACTCGCCGTATAAGACTACACCCCCTTCAGAGGCCAACCGGCAGCGCCCCAGCGCCCCTCCGCCTCCCCGGCTTTGCTCCCGGTGTCCCTGGTCTGCTGGAGACGGTCCCCAGCAGACCAGGGACACCGGGAGCAAAGCCTCTGAGGACGCCAGCGGCACGCCTGGGCTGCCCCGCTGCCGGAGCCCCCCCGTGGCTTTGCTCTGCGTCTTCCTGGTCTGCAGACCAGGGAGACGCGGAGCAGCTTTTCTCGCCCCGGAGTACACGGGCGGCGGGACCACAAGGTCCCACAGTCCGTGTCCTCCGGGGCGAGAAAAGCCCCATTCGTACCTGCAAGTCGGGGACTGCCTGTATACCCGGCGTATAAGACGACCCCCGATTTTTGGGGGATGTTTTTTAGCATAAAAAATCGTCTTATACGCCGGAAAATACGGTAATATCTCTTGAGAAACAGCATCAATTTTGCTAAACTCTACAAAATTAGATTGTGAGTCTGGTGATCTGCACGACTGAGTCTATGAAATTTATTCTGTTTAATACCATAAACTATAGCTAAACTGCTATCCCTTTCAAAGGCTACTATTTCACTGAATAATCCTATGTTAAAACTTAATTTAAGAGGGGTTTGAAGTAAACCTTTTGTCACCACATATAATTGGATCTCTTGACTGAATTATTGCTACTTTATTATTCTAGACCCTGAAGTTTAATTTTGGAGTGTGATGCAAGTTGACATCAGACACTGTAAAACTTTTATGTTCTGAAGCAATCATCTGCATTTAGCCTATGTTTTATGGACCTGTTTATACTTCATGGACTGTTCGCAAAATCTTCTTAGTCTATGTATTTTTATCTGTTTCTGACAGAAATTATCACAAATAATTTTAGGGCCTGAATCTGAAGATGATGAGCACTCTGAGCCCCAAGACAGCACGGCACTTAATTATGTGATTAATTTTTAATTATGTGTACAGTTCTACTAAAGTTTATTCGGAAGTTTAAGGTTAAGCAGTATATGAATTAATACTTACTAGGCCTTAGAATATGGTACATTAGACCATAAATACCTGGCTTTAGGTCAGGGGTGGACAAGACAGGGTCCACGAGCTACATCCAGCCCGCCAAGCCATTTGATCTGGCACATGGAAGCCCTGCTGCTTCTCTGCCCCCAGACCAATTGAGACCTGGGGATGGGGGAGCACGCAAAATCTCCTCCTCCCGCCAGGAGTGACCCACACCTAGAGGGAACAGTCACTTCTGCGTGAGGCTCCGCCCATTCTGCCTAACGGCACCACCCCTTCCGGGGAAGCCCGCAATTACTTCCAAAATTTGTGACATGGCCCCTGTTTGAAAAATTACTGCCCACCCCTGGTCTAGGTCAAATTATACTCCCAGGAAAGTTAGTGGGGGGGTTACCCTCTAAGTAAAGCATTTTCTATAGCAAATATTCTTACCTGTTCAGATAATGAATGCAATACATAACTCACATTTTTCCTCACCTTTTAAAATCAAGCAACTCTCCCCACCCCCAAAACCTATAAGAGAATATGCACATACAGAACTACCAAGGTGAATGTTAGCTTGCATGAGTAAGGGCCTCAGGAATTCTCTATATTGACATTATGACATCCAGGAGCTGGCCTAATGTAAAAACTAAAGGTTATGCATGGTCCTCAGTTAGGCATGTTCATTCCTATTTATATCACGTGGACTTGCATATGTGTTTAACTGAGGGAACACTTTGCTCATTATCTTCTCTATATTACATATATATAGAATGTGCTATGAATCTTTTGAACTTCCCATTCAAAGCACTGTAGGCCACATAAATCTATGATGAGCTAGCAAATTCAGGAAAGTTTATTTATAACTTTTTAATTATCTTTCAAAAAATGCCTGTTCTAAATTCAACTCTGCATATTTTGCTTCACCAAATGATCTGTGACCATTAGTTGACACATTACATTATCATCACTAAGCTTAACAAACATGTCTGCAAAGTCTGTTAATTTTCTGGCACATGAAATCTGAAGCTTTAGAAACTAAACTTCTTATTGCAAGATAGAGAAAATGTGATGTTGTAAGTTTGAAGAAAAATTCAGTGCATATTCCATTAAAATCTCCATTTTGTATATCAAAGTGTAACTGACACCCTTTTATTAGAATCCAACTATAAATGTAATGTTAATTAATATATTGGGGGAGGGGGAAATCCTTATTGCAACAGAAGCTTCTCATACTGTCAGACAACAAAGCATTCAAATAACTAAAGAAAAAAAACCTGAACATATTCAAATGTAAATTACCATCCATATACCTAAGAAAAGCATCATTATTATCTGCATAAATGAGTGCAATAAATCAGCACTTTCAGGTTTCATATTATATTTCACATTTTAAAGTGTACAGTTACATAAAATACATTATTTAGGCTTTCAAATTCTAATTAATTTTATCATGCTAAAAAGGGGTCAGATTTAAATACAATTTTACGTCCTGCTTTTACACTGGACGTATCCCAGAATGTTAATTTACCATTAATCCCTTTTTCAATGGTTAATATACCATTAGTCAAAGAGTTTAAGACTAGAAGGGGCCACCAAATTACCTAGTCTGACTTCCTATACATCACAAGCCAACGCTTGATATCTCAAATATATACACACAAACTGATACATAAACACTCACGCACCACTCATTGATATGTGAGCTGAATTCTCATTTACACTACAGCACCTTTATGCTTCTCTGGCAATGACTAAGGCTTTGTCTAAACTTAAATGTTTAAAGTGCGGCTGTGGCAGTGCTGCTGCATCAATGCTTTAAACTGATAGTGTAGCCACAGCCTGAGCACTGGGAAACCACCCCCAGGAGGGAAGTAGATAAACAGCGCTAGGGGTGTGTTTCCCAATGCTATGGCCTGGTTCACACTGGTGCTTTACAGCACTGATATGCCTGGGGGGGGGGGAGGAGTGGGAATTCACACCCCAAGCCAGAAAGTTACAGCACTATAAAAAGGCTGTGTAGACTCAGCCTAAGAGCCTAAACACTGTATAAACTAGCTTAAATGATGGGTCCAACCATAAAACATATCTGTATGCACAGATAATAACTCTGCTGCCTTCAGAGGCCTTCTGAGAGACTGTAAGGATGCTGCAATGCAAATCTCATAGGGTCATGCCACCCTACAGCACAAAATCCTCCCAAATACCATGAAGAGGAGACAACTCAAGCTGAACTCCTCTAGAAGGCAGGAAGGGAAGTAGAATGCTGCCTCTGTTGCATTGCCCATCACTGCCATCCACATGTGCACCAAGAAGATCAGGCCAAAATTTAACAAAGTTACTTGAAAATAAACTAGTTGGTTGATCAAACAGGTGCAAGCTGAATTTGGACTGCAGTTATTTGAACAAATCATTCAGAACAATTTCAAAGCCTTAGCATTTGCCAGTGCTAACACATTTAAATGGAACTAAAGTCCTAGTACCAGGACCGGATTAAGGGGGGGGTTACCCGAGCAGCTGCCCGGGGCGCCAACCAATGGGGGGTGTCTGATGGCAGCTGTAAGGGGCGCTGCGCACCTGGCCGCGCAGCACCCCTTAAAGCTGCAGCCAGGGGCCGCACGGCACCCCTTAGAGCTGTAATCAGGTGCCACACGCCCGATTGCAGCTGTAAGGTGCGCAGCATGCCGGGAGGTGGGGCCACGCATACACCGTGCACCCAGGGGCAGAGCCGCATGTGAGTCACACGCCTGCTGCCTGGGGCACTGGAATGGCTCGAGCCACCCAGCAGAGATTCAGGTGCCTGCCAGTTGATTAGCAAAGTGTCCACAGCCACTCACAACGGACAGCATCTATTTTTATTGGTGGTGCACATATACACATACCTCAGTACACATAAAAAATTAATTATGCACATGGTTAGAAAAAAAATTAGAGGGAACCTTGCTCTGCAGCTATTTTTTTCCAGGCAGGAAGGGTTAACCTATCCCTACATGAATCAGAGAGTACAGTAAAGTCACTTAACATTTTAATGATATTAGAAATGTTTTTATCTTTTAAATTTACTAATGAGGTTTCAAATTAAAACCACGTAGCAATCATTCCATTGAAAACAAGCTATAATTAGAATAGTAGCACTAATCTATTTATTTATTTGTGTTTTATACAGAGTGTAAAACATTGCATTACATCTATGGCAAACTAACAACTATTTTTAATGGTACAGTTGTCCCAGCTTGTGGCACAAAAATCAGACTTCGCAGGCAATTTTCTGTTGGGATAATGTAGTAAATAACATAATTTGAGGGAATCTCTTTAGGTATGTCTACACTAGCCCCCTAGTTCGAACTAGGGAGGCTATTGAGGACGACCGAAATTGCAAATGAAGCGTGGGATTTAAATATCCTGCGCATCATTAGCATTTTCCCGGGCGGTCGCCATTTTGGAAATTGACTAGCCTGAAAGAACTGCCCGCGTCTACACGTGGCGGAGAAGGGCGATTTCAAAATAAACCCCTTAATTCAAATTAACAGTTAAACCTAATTAATAACTGTTAATTCGAAGTAAGGGGTTTATTTCGGAATCTCCCTTTTCTGCCGCGTGTAGACACGGGCAGTTCTTCCGGGCTAGTCAATTTCCAAAATGGAGACCGCCTGGGAACATGCTAATGAAGTGCAGGATATTTAAATCCCGCGCTTCATTTGCAATTTTGGTCGCCCTCATTAGCCCCCCTAGTTCAAACGAGGGGGCTAGTGCAGACATACCCTTAGAGATACTGAAGCAGACAGTATGTAGATTTTTAAACTAATTTATCTCAGTGGAAAATAATTCTCCTGATATATTGCTGTATTTTATCAAGAGGTTAATGTACAATGAGCTCTTACAACAATAGCCAAATAAATACTTGGGCAACAGAATCTATCCTGATAGCCTAATGTACCCTAACTTCAAGGGAAGTTATACATATATACATGGTCAAAATCACTGATGTATATGCTATAGAATAATATACAGTTGAGCTGGCTGAGTTTGTTTAACTGTTGTCACACACATATGTTATATAGTAAAATGGATTCTTTTGAAAACATGAATGAACATTTCAGAGATACCTCAGAAAACAGCAAAAAAAACAAACCAACAACCCCTCCCCCACATTACCTGCCTTAATCCAAACACATTTTAAAACCACATTAGTCTATTTCTTTATTATTTAAACAAAATGTTGAATAAGGAGATGTCCACATGCTACTGATCTTTGCAGATTACTAATGGTAAAAGGAGCAGTTTGATACCAGGTCAATAACTAGTGTCTGCCATTTATTTTAATACAAAAAAACTGAAATAAAAACCTGGGAGACATGTCATGCTAAAATCCTCATCTGTTTAATATATAATCCTTTACCAATAGACATGTTGTTAAAAGTTCAATCACAAACCAAATATAACAGTAATGGACTCCACTCTTCCCCTTGCTAAATGCACAAGCTCCTATTGATGATGGCAATAAAAGAACAGACATATGCTTATGGCTTTGGTAAAAAAATCATGGCCATACTAGAAAGGAAATGTTCTTTTCATGTTGTTTCTCTTATTGAATTATTTAGAAAAACAACTTTAAAATGAGTATGTATCAATGAGAAGCATTGAGCAGTCCCCCTGGTCCCCAGGGAGCAGAAAATATGGAGACCAGCAACAAGAGCAGCCATGAAAGCATGGGGAAATTTCTTAGTCATCCCTCTATCCATTAGCATAGGATATAGCATACAAAATCCCGGATCTGAACATTGTTGACCCTGGGGCAGGGAGAGAGGATTTGAATCTGTACCTTATTATGGAAATGTTATGGCTAAGCATTATTACCTCTATAATCAGGCAAATCAAAATTCTGGATCTGAATACCTTAGTATTTTGCAATCCAATTCCTATAGCTCAGACTCCTCTCTCTAATAGGCATATAGACTTCACTACAATATCTGAGTGCATAACACATGCATAGATATAATTTCATTATGCTCTTTCCACTGACTCTTTACTCAGAAGTGTAAGAGACTGTGAGAGTGGACCTATTCTTTGATATTATACTACTGTATAATGCCACTGTGAAATAAACTGTGTAAAATTGCATCAAGCTGAACAGCTTCTAGAGATCACAGAAGATCTTATAACAAAAGAAAGGACTTTTCCCCAATTTTATCACAATGCTTTGTCCTTTGCTAACAGTAAAATTTGTTAAACATGTTAAACAATATACAAAAACAGGAACTTCATTGCATTTCATTAAACTATACCTAAGGCAAAGAAAGAACACATATTGCCTATGAAGATAATTAATATTTACTGCAAGGTCTATTTTTATGCCAATTAATATGACTATCTTGGCTTTAGCTTTTAGGAGAATGACAGTTGTAGTTTCTCCAAAGAGCTCCTAAGTAGCATCAAGAAGTGTTAAGTCTTATCCTCCTCATTATAGGTCTTTCCTGTGTTATTTATCATCTCTTTATTAACTCTCCAGAAGCAGAACTCAAGCAATAGTTATAAGCAAAATAAATAAAAGAAGAAAATGAGAGGTGTTTTAACCTGGATAGTGGTTGCTATACCCTCATACAAAACAAGAAAATATGGAGCTCTTTAAATACTCGACTTCTGGCAACACACTATACATTACATCTTGCCCACTTCTTAAATCTGTGGAATACTATTTTTTAGTTCATAAGGTTTAGTTGAATAAGGTTCTCACAGACCAATGCTCTTTGGAGAACTGTCTTAACACAGGGCTGGGGCAAGATGTGGCAAGGGGGCCAGATCCAGCATGCCTAACACTTTGATCCTGCCCGCAGACTGCATCTGGCTGCTTTCTATTTATATCCTGCTGCCTGTGCCACAGGCTTAGGCAGCAGGATCCTATTTAAATGGCTCACGGACACGGTGCTAACCCGGTAGGGGCCAGAGCCATGAGTCCTTTAAATAGCGGCTGCTAGGCAATGCTGAAGCAGTAAGGCTAGTTACTGAAAGCCCTTTGCTGTGTTTTTTCATTCAAAGCCCCAGACAATTCTGTGGGGAGGCTAGTCCCCCGCACCACCTTCTGCCCAAGGCTCTGCCCCTTCTGCAGGGGGTGGGAGGTGGAGCTGTCCCATACCACATACCAACATTCGTTAAGTGGCCCCCCCCTTCAAAAATTACTGCCCACTCCTGGTCTAACATGAAGCATTCATTTATCAACCATCAATCCCCTTTTTCCTAGAGATCAAGTTTACTTTTAAATGCTTCTACATTCCTTGGGTCTAAACTGCAAGGGAGTGAACAAGCCTTGAGACATTAATAAAAAGGATTACTGCTAACCTTCTAACCCAGACCATGTAAAGTCCCCAGGGCCTTAAAATGTATCAGTCCACTAGAAGTTCCCTGCTCTGTAGGGTGGCTTCTTATAAGGCCCTCCATTTCTTCACAAACGAGTGACATTTTTAGTGCTCATGAAAGGTATGCAAGTTGGAAAACCTTGGAGTGTGAAGCCCCCAATTTATTCACAGAACATGTACTACACAAGCCAGTAGTAGTACAGGCTGCCTCCCAAATCTATCAGTGCTGGAAGGGCTCAATATGTAAGAGATTAAAAGGAAATTCAACCTCCTTGCTGATTTGCATCGTGCCCCCCTGTACTAGGCAGAATAATGGTTAAGTTACAGCTTGATTTTTATATTAATTACTATGCAGTGAACGGCACTCGTTGTGTTATTGCCTACATCTACAAAACTGAAAAAAGTAAAAAACCATACTCAAAATAGGTTAACTGTGAGATTGTCTAGTTATGGAGGGTTTCTAATTTACCTGCGTTCCAAAGTGCTCTAAGTGAAGGGGCAGAATAAAGCAAAATTTAAAAAAAAAAAACAATTCAAACCTTTGCCTGAAATGAAAACCAAATTAAGCCTCATTGTGAGCCACAAAAGATACAATATTTTCTTTTCTTTTTCTTTTTTTTTTCCTGTTCAAGTTTCCTGAGTTTAGCTGGAAATAGGAGAGAAAACACTATAATAAGATAAGAGACTGTTGGCTTTCCATTATATGGGAGACTAAAGCTGTTGAACAGGAGGGAAAGGAATGTCTGCACTTCCCAAATGTGGTACGGCTGAGCACTATGACCTGCATGGAGGGAGATTCTGGGGATGAGTTGAGAAAAGGCAGCAATGTTGCCCCTGTGGTTACACTTGTAGTGGCCGCACTACAACAAGAACAGCTATACTGGTTCAGACCAACCATCCAAGTAACTTGTCTCCTAACAGCAGCCACTGCTAGATGCTTCAGAGTGAATAAACCAAACTGGGCAATTATCACTTGACCCACTCTTGCGGTCCAGTCACAGTTTCAGACGTATAGTGACACCTGGAGCATCAGGTTGCACCCCTGACCATTGTGACCAACAGCCATGTTGAAGAGCACAGAACCAATTACAGTTTCAACCTCTAGCACAACTTCCAAAGATTGACTGGTTGTGTGAAAAAATACTTCCTTCTGTTTTGGTTTTTTTTGGTTTTTTAAAGCAGCTGCCTATTAACTTCATAGTTAATGGTTCTTGCTATATGAAGGAGTGAATAACACTTTCTTATTCATTTTCTCGACATCATTCTTGATTTTATAGACCTCTATCATATCCCCTCTTAGTTGCCTCTTTTCCGAGATGAACAGTCCTGGTTTTTTAAATCTCTCCTTATAAGGAAGCTGTTCCATACCATTAATCATTTTTGTCACTTTTCTCTTTACATTTTCAAATTCTAATATATCTTTTTGGAGATGAGGTGAGCAGAACTGCACGCTGAATTCAAGGTGCGAATGTACTGTGATTTACTAGCATTACAGTATTTCCATAATGGTTCTTAATATTTTGTTTGTCTTTTTGCTTGCTGCTGCACATTGAGCAGATGTTTTCAAAGATCTATCCAAAATGATGCCAAGATCTCTTTCTTGAGCAGTGACAGCTAATTTAGACCCCATCATTTTGTGTGTATAATTGAGATTATGTTTTCCTATGTACATTGCTTTGCTATGTACATTGAATTTATCAATATTGAATTACATTTTGTTGTTGAGAGATCCCTTTTTAACTAACTCTTTGCAGTCAGCCTTGGACCTAACTATCTTGAGTGATTTTGTATTATCTTCAAACTTTGCTAGTTCATTCCTTACCTCCTTTTTCAGGAAAAACTAAAAAACAATGAATAGTCTAGCTAGCACCTTAAAGACTAATAAAATATGTAGATGGTATCATGAGCTTTCATGGGTACAACCCATTTCTATGAGTATACTGAAAAGCACAGACCCCAGTACTGATCTCTAGGAAACCCCTCCTCCGTTACCTTACTACGCTGTGAAAACTGACCATTTATTCCTAACATTTGTTCCTATTTTTTAACAACTTACCCATGACAGGACCCTTCATTCTACCGCATGACTCCTTATTTGGCTTCAGAGGATTTGATGAAGGACCTTGTCAAAGGGTTTCTGAAAGTCCAAGTAAATTATCTTCATTTGTCCATGTTTGTTGACCCTCTCAAAGAATGTTAATAGACTGAAAAGGCATGATTTCCCTTTACAAAACCGGGTTGATTCTTCTGCAACATATCACGTTCATCTATGTTTCTGATAATTCAGTTGTTTACTATATTTTCAACCAGTTTGCCAAGCCCTGAAATTAGGTTTACTGTCCTGTAATATCCAGAATTGCATCTGGAGCTTTTAAAAAAAAAAAAAAAAAAAAGCATCAGCCTCCTCCAATCATCTGGCACAGAGGCTGATTTTCAGAAACAGGTTACACACCTTAGTTAGTAGTTCTGAATTTTCATATCTGAGTTCCTTCCGAACCCTTAGGTGAGTACCATCTGGTGACTTATTACGCTTTAACTGATCAATTTGTTCAAAGCCTCTTATATTGACAGCTGAATCTGAGATACTTCCTCAGATTTGTCAATTAAAAAGAATAGGTCACGAGTGGAAATCTTCCTCACATCCTCTGCAGTGAAGACTGATGCAAAGAATTAATTTAGCTTCTGTGCAACAGCCTTGGCTTCCTTCAGTGCTCAATCACCCAGTGACCCCCACTGATTGTTTGGCAGGCTTCCTCCTTCTGATGTACCTAAAATAATTGCTGTTCATTGTTGTGTCTTTTGCTAGTTGCTCTTCATTTTTTTGGCTGCCTAATTATACTTTTACAGTTGCTTTGCCAGAGTTTATGCTCATTTCAATTAGCCTCAGCAGGATTTGACTTCCCATTTTTAAAAGATGTCTTTTTGTCTCCCGCTGCTTCTTTTACTCTGTTATTTAGCCATGGTGGCATTTTTTTTTGGTCCTTTGTTTTTGTGTGTATGCTTTGTTTTTTGGTTTTGTGGGGTTTTTTTGTTTTGTTTTTGGTGTACATTTAATTTGAACTTCTGTGATGGTGTTTTAAAAAAGTTTACATGCAGTTTGTGGGCATTTCAGCATGACTGTTCCTTTTAGTTTCACTTCATTTTTGTATAGTTCTCTTTTTGAATTTAAATGCTACTATGATGTACTTTACCCTTCACGGGTGTTAAATTTAATTACATTATGGTCACTATTATTAAGCAGTTCAGCTGTATTAATCTCTTGGACAAGATCCTGTGCTCCAGTTAGGACTACATCAAGAATTGCACACCTATAGAGACTGTGTCTCTTATTCCAGACAAGAAGAGGGTCTTAGCAGCCATACTGAGTCACAGATTCCAGGGCCAGAAGGGAACATTCTAATAATCTAGTCCACTGTTTCTTAAACTTTTTAAGACCAAGGAACACCAAACAATAATTTTTTTTTATGAGGAACACCAAGGATTTTTTGTTGAGCAAAGGTCGGGGGGAAAGTTATTGAGGAAAAAAATGGGTCGGGGGGAAGTTGAAAGAAAGAAAGAAAGAAAGAAAGAAAGAAAGAAAGAAAGAAAGAAAGAAAGAAAGAAAGAAAGAAAGAAAGAAAGAAAGAAAGAAAGAAAGAAAGGGTCACCTGCCCCTTTAAGGGTGGCCATTTTGAATTCTGTTGTTCTCCGCGGCACACTAGTGTGCCACGGAACACAGTTTAAGAAACTCTGATCTAGTCCAACCTCCTATATAACAAAGGCCAAAGAACTTCCTCAGAAAGAACAATTTCTACCTCAAACTTGCATTTCCCTATGCCTCATCTGTGGATGAGGATTTGGGGTTTTTCCTGGGTTAGACTCCTACATAATTCTCTTCCCCTGTACTCATCTGTTTCTGAGTACAACCAATCATCCTAAACAACTCTACTCCTGAAGACCCTCTTCTGCCATGCAGACTAAATGATTATAATGATAGCTTTATTTATTCAATAAACAAAGTAGGTGAAGTCTAATAAAGATTCTCCCTTACCCACCATGTCTCCCCAACATCTGGGCACCAACACAGCCACAGAGCACACAAATGTATCTGTTGTTCCACTTTCTTCTAACCTGTCTAAGTTTGTCTTTCTGCTCTTAGACTGGAAGCTCCTAGGGGAAGGGATCAAGCTTTGTTATCTGTGTCTGTCTACCAAGTGTCCAGCCCATTGTAGATGTTACCATAAAAATAAACAAATAAATAACAATCACAAAAACATTTCATTTAGATTGTGTGTGTGCTGGGCAAAGGGAGAAGCTTGACACTTTCTAAAAAAATGGATAGTGTCTAGTCTTGCTTACACTGAAATCAGGAGCTCTGCTATTGGTTTAAATGACAGCAGAAACAGTTTTTCATTGTATACAGTGTAGTTTTCACTGTCACTTACAAAAACTATAGGGATTGTCAGACTGTGTCATACCAAAAGAAATGCTAGTGCTGGACCCTACCTCTGACAGTGGCCAGTATCACATGGAAAATGCAAATAAAACCCAAAATTGAATTCTATGCAGTATCCTGCTTATAAGTCAAGTTTCTTCCTAACCCTAAAAATAGGACTTTTTTTCTATCAAATGTAGCTGTGTTATGTCCTCATCATCCACATAAGTATCTAACTTCCTTCTGAATTCTACGTATCTCTTGGCCTCACTCATACCTTGCAGTAATAAGTTCCATGGGTTAATTATTCTTGTGTGAAACATTTCCTTTTATCAATTTTGCCATTTCAATTATTGTCTCTTATTGTGTTACTAGTAAAGAAAACCCTATTTACCTTCCCTATTTCATTCATTATTTTATATTGTGTCATTCTTATTAATCTTCCATCTAAAGTAAACATTCTGAATCTTTTCACTCTCTCCTCATGCAGAAGTCTTTCTATGCTTCCAATCATTTGTCTCTCTTGCTTCTGTTACATGTTTTTGGGTTAAAGTGGCCAGGACCAGATACATTATTCCTTGTGAAAGTGCCTCTAACACAGAATACCTTTATAATATTTCTATTCTGTTATTTATACAACCTAATACTTTGTTTTATCTTTTGACCATCACTGTATATTAAACAAAAGGTTTTTATTCAAAGGTTGTCCCCAGTAACCTTCAGGTCTCTAGCCAAAGTCATTATGGTTAATCTATAACCTCATAAAGTGTATGAATGTCTCAAATTATTCCTTTCAACTTACATTTAACAATACTGAATTTCATCTGGCATGTCACCTAGATTCAAAATCCTTCTTAAGTTTTTCACCCTCTTCTCTAGTATTTCCTAAATTGTGTCATCTGCAGACTTTGTACCTTTATGGTTCACTACCTTTTCCAAGCCATTAATAATATATTTAACTATCGTAAACCTAGCATGTAACCTTGAAACAAGCAATGGCTTACCTTTTGCCATGTTGAAAACTAAGTATTTATTACTACTCTGGGTTCTACCTTTTAGGTTGCTCCTCATCTGCGGCAGTACTTTCCCTCCCACCCCATGACTGTGTGATTTCCTTAGTAGCCCTTGAGATATGTCAAAGATATTTTTGAAGGGCCTGATAAATTATAACAGCTGATTTTCCTTTATGCATAATGTTGGCAACAAATACTACACTAATAGATAATCTAGAAATATCTTGAATAGTCTACTACTTACTTTTCAATAGATATTATAATTGTATACGTACACATACACACGTATATATTATGATCAGAACATACATAAATATGCATGTATTTAAATACAATCCACATGCTGAATTTAACATAAGCACACACTCTATATCTTAATATGCTGTTGTATGCAAATAATGTGCACTTGTATACCTATATACCTACACACAGTTACTGAACTTTTCAGCTATTCCTACCATTTCAGTTTTGGTAGACAAAATGAAGAACGTAACTGTTCAATTTGCAATTTAGAAGCACCATTATTTTCAATGGGATTTGAAGAGTTTCAAAGTATAAGTTGGTTCCGTTAGATTTTATATATCCAAATGACAGTAAACTAGTTGGGAGGTAAAACACTGAACAAAATCAAAATATTTGCTTATGATGTTGTGGTGCTGATTTTAACAAATTCCAGCCCATTAAAGGAAAATAAGACTTATCTTCTTCTTTGAAGGAAAACCAAAACCAAAGTATTTTAAGTTTATTTCACACTTAGTGAATGATAGTATGCAAACCCAACTTCAGTTCCTAGACACCAGTATACACACTCACTTTTCTTACAGTTTGAGTGACGCACCACAAAACAAAATGAATAAATAAATAAATAAATAAATAAAAAGAACTTCTTAGGCAAGCTGTCCTCCACCCTGCAAACTTGGCAAAAGCCATACTGTACTGAAATACAGCGCTCTCCATATAAGGAAACGCAGCTAAACATGTCATGCGTAATTTATGTGCAGTAGGCAGAGAATTAACCTTTCACTGCACACATTTGGCCCACTGGAAAACCGAGCGAGATTGCAGATTGAGATGCGATGCGAATTTTCCCTCTGAATAAATTCTTTGCCAGTGTTTACGAGCCTCTGCGACTCGATCTAGGGTTCCCTCCAAACAAGGCGCATTAAGCCAGTATGACGCTTTATATGCACCTGTGTTTGTTTGTTTTTTTCCTGCTGCTTCTCCTTCCCCCGTCGCCTTCCGCCCACCCTTTTCTTTTTGCGAAGACTGCGAAAACCCTGCGATCTTGACAGAGCGTGCAAAGCACTAACAGGAAGCGCCTGCTTTAAGCAGAAGTGCAACTGCGACCTACCGCTTTCTTTTTAGCTAGAGATGGTGAGTGATATGAAACCACCCCCTGTGGAAACCCAGCCCCTGGCTGATAAACTGCAAGTCAGTGAAAGCCTAAACTCACTTCCTCATTCAGCCATCTAGATTTTTGCACCCTGAAAATAAACACACGAGGACAGACAGACGGACTCGTTAAAAAGAGCCAGGCAGGCAGGCAGACTGTGGAAATGGAAACTTACCTCTCACATTTTTTTCCAGAGGCAAGCAGACTGTGGACAGAATGCCCAAGGCATTGTGGGATTCATTCTTGCAAGATGACAAAGATTAGAAATGGAGCCTGACAGTCCCCTGTCACAGGAGCATTCTGACAGCCACAACTCGCTCAGCTGCAGTGAAAGACTGTTGCATATAGCTGTGCAGACTCTTATCTCTAATGTCTGGTTTCCGCTGCTGCCTGCACTGCCCCTCCCCCATTCAGCAAAACCTACCAGGAAGCACGGGGCGAACTGGTCGAGCCTTAAGAATGCACTAGGGGGAGGGAGGGGGGAGGAATCTTTTCATGCTACTGCAGCGTTTTGCCTTCGTGAAACTCCAAGTACCGACACAAATGCAAAACCGTAGGCAACTGAAAAATTGTAGACGGGTGAGACAGACACAACAATGTGGTATAAAATGTATCTGAGTAAAAATCAACCCCTGAAAGCTAGTGGTGGTATATCCCAGCTTATATGTTAAACATCATAACCTCTGAACTAGAGTGAAAATATGACACATGCACACTACTGTTTTTCTGGACTGTTTGTTCAGACAATGAGTGAATCCTTTAAAAAAAAAGATTCTGAAAGACAAAGTGACGATCAGGCTGCAAGAATGCAAAAAATAACCAAGCAAGTAGACTTTATGCGGCTTAGTAAAGTGCTGCTGCTTTAAAATTCTCTGTGTACAGTGTACCAATGGGATTAGTTAAGCACAGGCACCCTGTCTGCAAAATACTGTCTTTCTGTGACAACCAATTGGCTACAGCTCTGCAAATTTCCAGGAAATGTATATATGAATTGCCACTAGAAGTATGCAACACTTTTGCACAAATAATGTAAAATATTCCTAACCTTAAAGATTCTAGAAACAACAACAACAATCTTTAAAAATAGCAGGTGCTGTATCCTTTTTTACTAGGTCTCGGGAACATTTCAATTAATTTTGCATGGCTCCCAAGATTTATGGTTTGTTTCAATAATTACACACTTAGCCTTATTGTATTCCACAATACACACCAACTCATAATGTGTTCCAGGATCCAATAATAATTCTGAAGGAAAAGGAAGGGGAAAAACCTCCTGCTAAAAGCCTAATTTCTGCCTTAAATGATCAGACATAAATTTTGCTTTGACCTGAAATTTTTAATTAGGTTTGTACTTAGGTTTTTAAAATGTTATGTTGATCATTGTGGGTGTTAACCTTTCTTCCTCCCTGACAACTTAGCAATGTGATTCTAATTAGATAAAAACCACATTTCTTTCCATATTCACTGAAACAGGGCAAATGATCACCCCCACTCTAGAACTAGGGTCAAAGAGACTGCAAGTGAGTTTTTGTTTTTCCACTAAGAGTTCTTTTGATCCTTCCTCAGTGTGAATAAAGAGCACTGCATATGCTACTGTTTCTGGGCCACTAGATCCTATCTAGGTGTTCCCAGAGTTCCTGAAGAGAACAAGTGCAGGTAATATTGAAATAGGGAGCAGCACATTAGATATGGGAAAAAATAAGTTCTGTGGTGATGATGCATGAATGACATTGTAGAGTAACTCTATATACAAGTTTCAATATATTGCACCTAAATTTCAGGAAATAGTGCAGCTGTTCCACTTCTCCATTCAAGAGTAAGTTGAATAATGAAAGCAACTTACTCTTCTAATATTGTATTTGAAACACTTCCTGAAATTAAAAAACTATTAATTTCATGAATATCGCAATTTGACTATTTATAACAGAAAGAGCAAGGCGCTGACATGGCAATCTATGTGGCTGGTCCCTGCTCTGTGTAGAGCCCTGCTGACTTAATCAGATCTCCATATTTGCACAAGAATTTGTGTGAATAGATCACGGTATTTCTTACTGCAGAATTAGTTTGACTACACCACCAGAGAATCAAATTATTGCAAAACAAAAAAACCCAAAACCCTACACCTTCATTCTTAACCATTAACAATGGGAGAAACAAATAACCCCTGCCACAGCTGTCGACTAAATACCTTCAGGATTCCTGCAATACTTAGGCTGGCTACGTCTACGCTGGAATGTTCTCACGCAAAAACTCTTTTGTGGAAGAGTTCTTCTGCAAAAACTGTTCCAGAAGAGAGCATCTAAACTGGCATGCGCTTTTGCGCAAGAGATGTGCTTTTGCACAAGAGAATCCATGCCAGTGTAGGTGCTCTCTTGCTCAAGAAAGCTCTGGTGGCCACTTTAACCATATGGCTTTCTTGCGCAAGAAATTCATGTTGCCTGTCTTCATTGGCCTTTTCTGGAAGAGCTCTTCCACAAGAGGGCTTATTCCTGAGAGGGAGCATCAGAGTTCTGGCACAAGAAACCCTGATTTTATACATTAGAATGTCAGTGTACTTGCGCAAGAACACGTGACCAGTGTAGACAGGCCGCAAGTTTTTGCGCAAGAGCGGCTGCTTTTGCGCAAGATCACGCCAGTGTAGACAAGCCAAGGTGTCCAAATGGAACTTAAACCTCACCAGATAATTAGTCTCCTTTTGAATCTTTTAAAACTTTCTGTACTTATACAAAGTCAGACCTTATTTAGCCCCAAGAGGTTTAATAAACAATGACAACATTCTAGTTCACAAAGCTGTGTACTGCCACGTTTTACCAACGCATAATAAAGGTCCAACCCTTGAAGTGAGTAGGAGATTTGCCATTGACTTTAATGAGGCTAGCATTTCTCCCAGAGAGGTAAGTATAAGTGGCTTGTGCAGTATTACACATATTGTATGTGGCATATACAAATGTGCAAATGACCATGGAGTCAATTTTTAGATATAAAAGTCTACTTTAGGGCACCCAGCGCCACACTTGAATGCTCACATCAAGACTTTAGTATATCTACACTGCAAGCACTACAGCCACACAGCTGTGGCACTGCAGCTATACTATAGTGGTGCACTGCAGACAATGGAAGGTTTTTTTCCCCTCCATCACTGTAAACAAATCTACCCCTCAAAAGGTGGTAGTTCAGTAGAATTATTCTATTGACCTATCTGCATGCTCCGGTCATCTGAAGAAGTGGGCTATACCCACAAACGCGCATGATACCATCTACATGTTTTGTTAGTCTCTAAAGTGCTACCAGACCATTTGATGTTTTTTACTAGGATTTAGGTCAGCTTAACTGTGTCTCTCACCCAGTTCCCACCTGAGTGATGTAATCAGGTCTAACTAGGTTTTAGGTGTAGATCAGCCCTTAAGAAGTATTGCATGCATTTTTAAGTATATATTTTAAAACAAAAATTCCCTATTTCTCCCAACTTTCAAACTTAATTTCTACTTGCCCCCATTGGGAACAATTTAGAAAACTTTTACCTTATAGCCAGTATAGTAACATTTTCTGTATTTCTGCAGTCTCTATCACTCAACTAAATGGTAGGCCAATTAGTCAAGGACAAAAAGCAGAGTCAGAGTGCAGAGACCTTTAATACTGATACTTCCTTAGGAATCTTTACCATTCAGGGATTTAAAAATCAGCAGGGCCATTTTAAGATCCACTTTAGGCCTGCTCCTACTTCTAAAAAAGTCTATGGTATATCTGGCAATGAGCAAAATCAGGTCCTACCTAGTGAGGGATTTTTAGAGGATTTTCAGAGAGGGTTTTTTTCTGTTTTTATAAAAACAGAATACAAATATCCCATAATGATTTAAATGCATAAACTTATATAAAGCAGTGCTTCAGCAAAGCACTTAGCAGATGCACATAAAGTTAAGTGCTTTTTGATTTTCTATATTTCAGAATCTTTGCATAGTTAATCATATAATTAAAGCATTTACATTTTGTTTTACAATTACTAAATGCTATTTAATTTGTCTTTAAATTTCCATTTTGAAGGAAACTGTTTAGATACAAAATATACACTGCCTGTGAGTGTATTATTGTATTAGAACAGTCTTTGTAGCAATCCAAGGGTGCATTTATACAGCAAAGTTATTTCAGAATAACAGCTGTTATTCCGCAAAAACTATGCGAGCCTCTACATAGCAAATTCCGTTATTTTGAAATAATTTCAAAATAACAGATGGCTTATTCTGACTTCTGTAAACCTCATTCTATGATGAATAATACCTATTCCAAAATATATATTTCGAAATAAGGTGTGTGTAGACTCTCCACTTCTGCTATTTCAAAATAGCCCCTCACCAGTGCCATTCTAAGTTAATCCTCCTGGGGCTCTAAATCAAGATACATTAGAGAAGCCTACAAGTCTACATTAGGGAAGCCTGCCTCGGATTAATTTTGAGGCTTCCCTGAAGTGCAGATGTGCTATTTCAAAATAAGCTATTTTGGAATAACTATTCCAGATTTTTCCAAAATAACTATGCAGTGTAGACGTAGCCCAATTGCACAAGAAGGGGAGAAGAGATGCTTTATAAGTAAACTTTTTATGTATATTTGGCTATGGTAAAATTTTAGAAAAAGATTAGAATTTGATTTCTTAAAGGTTGTTTCAGTAAATAAAGAAAAATAGAACAAAAACTGTCAATGATGCATTTAAATTATAAACCTCAAAAATGAGTAATATCACACAGCAGAACTTATACTGTAATATTCTGAGACTGCAGCAATGTCTATTTTTGGCAGACCCCCTCTCCCCACACACACACACACACACAAAGTTGCTTAAAGGCAATTTTTTCTAGTTTTGCTGATTTAAGTTATTAACAGTCCTTGATATAATTTTAGGTAAAGCGGGCCAGGTCCTTAGGTCTGACTGAAGGTTCAGGTCATTACATTATTATAACATGTAGTGAGTATGTTTCCACATTTCCCCCTGAATTTTTGAATGCCTTTTATTACCTTTTATTGTACCAGTCAGTCTATCCTCTTTTTATTTGGAAGATTTGATAAGTAGCTCTCTGAATGACTATGATATCAGAATCATATGATGTTTGATTATTATTATTCTGTATTTTGATCAGGCCTCTATTCTTACTCTTATGAATTTTAACCCTATACTAGATTCTGTTGACTTGAAATGGTTGGTTACCACAGCAACACACTCAGCTGGTTGCTGTTACCAGTCCTGGATCATGCAGTGGTGCCCTGATGAATTCCTTTCTCAAAGCAATCTTCAAGGTTCAAACCATACATTTATTTTCATCTCTGTCCCTTTTCTTCAGAAAGGAGCTCCAGTGGCCAATTTTTTGGTCTTAGATACGGGTATTAATATTCCTATTGTTTTGCTTGAGGAAAAAATGAAGTGAGTCCAGAGTTGTCACCTATGAACTATCCATGGATAAATCATAACAAAAATAGAGATTAGAACAAAGTACCCATAGGACAGTGGTTCTCAAAGTGTGGTCCACGACCATCTTGTAGATGGGCTGCAGGCTCAGGGCTCGTATCCCTCCATAGTGAGGAACCTGGGGTTGCAGGGCCAGCACCAGCTTCCTGCTGCAGCGGGGGAAGCCCCAAGCCTCACAGGCCAGATCATGCGCTGCCGCTCCCTATGCCCCCTGGCTTGGGGAACAGCAGCAGAGGAAATTGCTCACCTCCTGCTCGCATTGGCCAGAATCCCAACCAATGAGAGCAGTGGAGGGCATTGAGTGCCCCTCATCTCCTTCATGCCAGAGCCTGCACCTCCATTGCCCTCACACATACACCCTCCTAGTGAGACCCCTCACACCCACCCTGCTCCTGCACCCCACCTCCTGTGCCACCTAGAGCCTAGAGGGTTTCTACAAAATCTATTATCCCCAGCAGAGCTAATCTTGCCTGAGGGAGAAGGAATCTCAGTCAGGAGTCACATAAGTGAGTGTTTGAGGGTGGGGGGGTCTTAGGTTTTTTTTTGTGGGGAGAGAGGTTGCTTCTATTTTTGTGTGGCCCCATCTGATTTTTCTATGGATAAGCAGTCCCTGACCCAAAAAAGGGTTCCCACCCCGTCATAAATAAAGACGATGTTGAAACCTTTTGTTTTGGATATAAATGAGTATTTTACTTTATTTAAAATGAAGTTTGGTAAACTAACACGATAAAGATAAAGCACTTAACCTATTTAATTATTTCGATTAATAGTATTTATTTTCTTACCGGTTATATATGCCCCCTTATGTTATAGCTGCATATTTATGTTTTTATGCTCCAGTAGCCTAATCTGAATAATTTAGTATTTAAGCTATTTAGAGATAAGTGAAGGCATTTTGTCATCATGGGTGGTTTGCTGGAAAGATTTGTGTTGAGCAGGGTGGGCCATGGGCCAGAAAGTTTGACAACCATTGCCATAGTGCATAGTCAGAATATTAGTGTTCAAGCTTTGAAAGTCTACAGCAATCTCATTTTGATTTACCCGTTACTGATGATATTGATACCTCACTTTTCTACCAAATGAGCTGGAGAAGCTGACTCCTTTGTTTTGTAGGACATCTAGAACTTCCTCACCTCAACCTTGCCTCTATTTGAGCATCAGCATTCCTCATTCTGCTCAGTGCTGGTTATATCTCAGATCCAACTGATCTGGACATATTTTCCTACAACCTTATAAATTGAAAAGAAAAGTTCCTCTCATAGTAACTCAGCAGCCGTTTAATAAAATTTTGATTTATTTGCATATCTTAACCTTTGATGACTTCTTGAAATATCTAAAATCATTGCATTTGCTTTTTTCTTTGATTAAATTAGCAGGAGTTGGTGGTACTGTTTTCTCTCAGCTGTGTTCAATATGTTGTCTCCTTATTTTCCCATATATTCCTTGTTCAATTACATGCTTCAGTTTTGATTAATAATTCTGTTGTATTGATTCTCACAGACCAATAACACGATCTGTTCAACCAATCCTATCGCCTTCTGCTCTGTTAAGGATTTGATTTCTGTTGTAGGTCCTGTCACTAATACTGATAATTCATCTTTGCTTCTTTCCATGAGATTTTGTGTGTACTAGTTTACTCCTTTTGACAGGTTGCAAGGGTATAACCCAGCAGTTCCCAATCACCAGTTTGCAGACTTGTGCTGATCCACAAACTACTGGCTGCTGGGCCACCAGGGCTGTCAAAGCTCAAGCCGGCTGTTCGCAGTGACTCAGCTCCGGCAGCCATGGTGGTCAAGGCGGCAGCAGAGCAGGAGATGCCTCCCCCCCTCCTCCCTCCACACTTGGGGTAGGAAGGCGCAAAGGGGAAAGGAGCGCACATACCACCAACGGCTGCTCCCTCTACCTGCGCGGCTGCTTTTGCCAGTGGTGGTGCTGGAGCTGAGGTTGTGGCAGGAGGAGGTAGAGCAGGAAGCACCTTCCTCCCCCGCTCTGTTATGGCGGCTGGCCAGGGCTATGCACTCCCCCACTCCCACCCATGGGGGCACAAAACATGCTTGGGGAGGGAGAGGGCACAAAGGAGGAGGGCCGCTCCTCCACTCATGCGGCAGTAACAGCCACACTCCCTAGAAGGGGCAACATCGCTCTGAGGAGTGCGGGGGTGGGGTGGGGACAAAGGGCAAAGGGGTGTTGGGTCAGGGCGTGGTGGGGTCACAGGCCAAGAGGATGCTGGCATGGGCTGTAGGGATGGGGTCAAAGGGTGTTAGTTACTGGGGAACAAGGGGTTGGGTTGGGTCAAGGCAGACAGTAACATTTTATTTGCACATTTGCATATTCATTATTTGCAAATGTGCGAATAAAATGATACCGGTCCGCCAAAAGTTTGTGAATGGTTTTGCTGGTCAGTGGCATAAAAAAGGTTGGCATAACCAGATCCTTGGTGAACAAGGAATCAGCCTCAGTTTAATTCCCTTTCACCGGTGCTCTGGTGAAGGTTTATCAGAGCAGCTACTTGGAAGCTTCTTGCTTCAGCTACCCCAGACTAACACGGCTACATTTCTATCACTATTCTACTTGGAAGCAGACTGCTTTCAGAAAGGTCAGGCACTACACAAAGGGATCCTAGAACTTAAATGCTAAGTTGAGGAGTTTTCTGTTCCTTTCTGTTTATTTAATGCCCTTGTTATAAAAGCTGACATAATTATTTGAGGAAAAATCCTTACTGACTGAATGCTTCCGTCCTGACCGTATATTTTCTAACTAAGTCAAAACAGCTGTTTACCTCTCTACTCATGTGTCTTTTCACTCACTCCTCTTTAATGCCTCATGACAACTAACCACCTCCTTTGTATCGTTCTTCCACTCCTGTCTCTGCGTCTACATCAGTGCACTCCTGCAAACTTGCTCCATCCCCGCAACTGAGGCAATTCACCATCCTGTAACTCTTTCTTACCGCAAGATTCTTTACAATTCACTTTACCCAGATGGCCCATAAATTCCAGTCCTCACCTTAAGAGTTGTGAACAAAACAGTCATCAGAACACCTACAAGAAAACCAAAGGTCTCCCAAATAAAAAACATGGCAACAAGTCACTTGATGAGCTTGGCCAAGTGCTTTGCTTTTGGCTGCAGCTCATTTCCCATATGTACATCGTATATTTAAGATTATAAACTTGGAGGCAGAGAACTTGTTTTTATATTTATCTGTACAGCACATGTCATTCAGTAGGTTTTATATAAATATTAAATAATAATACAGATACAACAGTTAATACAATTAAAAACACTGGCTGTGAATGCCTTGATAGTCTCCTGGCAGGATTTTTACAGTGAACTTGTTCTTCCAGTTTAGTTTTTATTACAGCCTGGTATGGGAACACATAACTTACCTAATTTTTAATTCCTTATTTTTTAACCCAGCAACAGAATAGCATCTTTTAGCGTATATAACCTGCGGGTTATACACGTTTTTACAACCCTCCCCCCGTGGGGTATACATGATCACAGGGTATACAAGTTTATTTTTACTCGCCTGCGCTGCGGTCTCCGTTCCCCCTGCTCGGAGGAGGGTGGGTTGCGCCTGGCTGTGACTGCGCGGAGCCTGGGTGTGAGTGCGGCTCCCCTCCTGCAGGCTGGCCAGCTCGCTTGCATTAGGCTCTACATTCCCCCTGCTGACAGCAGGTATGTGCAATTACCTTAAAGTAGCGTATATAACCCTCAGGTTATACATGTCCACAGGTTCTCTAAAACTTTTTTTACTCATTCAGGAAAAACCGTGAGTTATGCATGTGTGCGGGTTATACACGAGTGCGGGTTATATACACTAATTTACAGTTCTAGGAACTTTAGGAAGAGCAGTTATGAAGCAGGTTCCTGCTCCTAAGATACTAGATATTCTAAATGTCTCATTGCCCAATGGTATAAGAATCCCCTATTATTACCTAAGGTCAGGCCCACCAACAAGGGGGAGCAACTGTCCTGGGGCCCGGTGATACAAAAGGCCCAGAGCTCCCAGCTGATATCACCACTAGTGCAACAGCAGCCACAGCCCTAAGCCCTTTAAAACACTGCTGGAGTGCTATGCAGCACGTTCCGGGCAGCCCTGAGGACTGCCTGAGGAAGGTGCAGCCCTCTCCAGGTGGCACTGAGGGTTGCCTATCCCCACTCCCACCCCTTTGGGGGAGCAGATCAGCCCCCCTGCAGCTTGCCCAGGGGCCCAGTGAGGATGTCGGACCCATTGTCTAAGATAGGTGTGAAATAAAATGTGGATATGAGATCACATCCCTTGCAGAAGAGGAAATATTATAGTGAACCTGCTGGCTCAGTACAGTAGACTTCCGATAATCCGGAACCTATGGGACCTAGGTGGTGCCGGATTATCAAATATGCCGGACTATCAGGAGGTACTATAAGCTGGTTATATATATATACTGTATACATTATATACTGTTTATAAAGTGTTCTTAACCCTTTTTATTGTACATACTGTATACAGTATACTGTAATGTTTTAGTTTTTTTAAGCCTTTTTTACCCTTTTTGCGCAGTTCAGCTGCTGCCGCTGTTACCTTGTGACTCATTTTTTGCAGAAGCTCACTCACTAGGCTCTTGCCATTTTGATGCTGGACTATCAGGAGTGCCAGACTATTGGAGTTTTACTGTACTCACTAACCACTTTCTCCCACCCCTAGTCTCACCTAATCAACTTTAAAGTGATCTCAAGGGAAAAGATTGAGCCACAATTCATTCTGGGAAGAGCATAATATTAGGGAACAAGATAAAAATGCATTTCAGTATTCTCTTTGTAACTTCAAATTTCTCTCAACAATTGTAGAAAAAAGAACTCATTCGTGCACAATTTGGTAATGTCTATTGCAGAAGTACTATATATATATATATATATATATATGATATTTAGATTTTTGGCTCAGGAATTCATGTCTTCAGAAAAGCTGCATGTTTTCTGTCAGAAAATTGTAAACTTTAGTGCATAAAGCAATCCTTCTGATTTTTTGAAAACATGTCTCAACATTCCTTTTTTCAAAACTGTATCATACAAGCAGTCATGGGTGTAGCCTTGTGATGGTTTATATGCAATAGCTGGGCCTCTCTATGGCATAAAATCAGAAATTAGTAGCAAAGCTTCCCTACAAATCCTGGCTATTTCTAATACTTTATATATATATACACACACGTATAAATGAATATATACACACGCACTCAGTGGTGGACAAATTCTGCTACTCTTCCTTGCATCTTGTTGAATTTTATTGCGCAAGGAGTCTTACTGAGATTCCTTCAATACAGTTTCTTTTACTTCTGGGGATTCCGTTTCCCATGACTTTCTGGAGCACAGGAGACCTCTGTCTCTTGAGGTCATGCTCAGGATAACCCTCCCTGGTTTAGCTCAAAAGCTTTGTTTACTGATAATATGTAAAGTAAACCAGTATTCTTTTGTCTAGGACAGACTTATTGATCATCTTTATCTAGGATAGCCTATTTGGTCTTCAACATGTTCTAGTAGCATGAATGATACAGAGGAAATTCCTAACTTCACATACAGTGTTAACAATTGTAGTTTAATATAGTGTTATTAATTATATTAATAACCAGAGTATTATTAATGCAGCATATTGCATGTTTTGTACAAATCACAATGATATTTTGTGTTCACAAAAATCAACATACAGCCTGTTCTAATTTGCCATTATTTGTCAGACTTTGTTGAAGCAGAGTATACAAGTTACTAAAAATCCAAACTAAAAGTTTCATGATCCTTGCTAAGCTATTTGTCCAACTCTCATAATTTCTCATAAGTTCTTTATTGATTTCACAGAAAGAAACCCCTAAAACATTTAAAAATTGTTAGTACAGTGTGAATGCTTTAATGAAGAACGTCTGTTCCTAGGTTTTGACAACAAATTCTGTAGTTTTATAGGTTGGACTACAGAATTAAAAGAGATTTCTAGTTCTTTGCGAGTTATCACAATACGCATTTTAATAAAGCAAATACAAATCTTTCAACTTTCACTTACACTGTACTATGCTTTTTTGGAAGACCTGTGCAAACGGTAATTTTTTTAAAATAATCAAATATTTATCTTTGTGTCCACTAGTTTACACACATATAAATAAGCCAAGTGCATAATTATGATATACTCTATGTACCACCTGTGAAGGTGGTTTCTTTATTATTCTTTAATTAGTAATAGAATTCTGCTGTCAGAAACGGGCAGGGGTCTACTTTCATTTAATTTGACTTCTGATCTCGAGTAGTACAGGAGTTCAGCCCAGGTGGACTCTGACTTCATTCCAACTCGGTATTTAATCATCAAACACCACTGGGACATTCATTGGCAATGAAATATTTCATACCAGAAAGCCAGGAGCTCAGGTTCCAGGGGATTAATGTCTTTTTATTTTATAGTACATTTTACAAATGCACTTGGAACAATATCTACATTTCACATCAGCTCCTGCTCCTCTTATTCCTGACAGTTAATCTTGGGGTCAACAGGAACGGTGAGCAGAATTTAGCCCCCTTATGAACAGGAGGAATAAAATAACCCTACAATAATACCTAAAGGCAGCTGTGCTCTCATCCTAAATATAAAACTATATTCCAAATACTACTACAGTATTAAATAGTAAAAGTGGAAAACTATTGTGAAAAAGTCAGCACACCAATTTAAACACATCAGAACACTTACTTAGAGTTACAGAGATGTAAGAGAAAAGGGAGACAAAAATAATGCCCAGTGAAAAAGCCACCTAAATGGTTTCTTGTTTGTTTGTTTGAAGCCGGGATCCTTCAGTCAGATCATACAGTGCCCGTCTAGAACCCCAAAAGGACTCTGTGTAGGTGCAGTGACCAGTTTGAAGGAATCCACAAGAGTAGGACTTCATTTTCAAATTGTGTTTGGAAAATATAATTTCAACTTGTGTTTGGAAAATATAATTTCAACACATTATCCACCAGTACTAATCTAAAAATGAACATACGCTTTAGTGATAGTTTTCACACCAAAAAAAAGTTTCCTTGCAAAATGGAGAGTCCCAATTTCCTGTCTCTGTAATAAAATATTATTTAAATCTTCAGTCATTCAATATAAATCACCAAGATAAAAAATAACAAAGTTCCAATGAAACAGTCCAGCTTCCAGAATAACTTACTAGATAGTTTTACATATTTCTAATGTCAACTTACACAATCAAACAAGTAGGAGAAACTTCAGTTCTTACCTGTTCTGCCTCAAGTGTAGGTTTGGTGTTAAAACTGCTTAAGTAATACGGTGACACAGCCGCCGCCACCACCTTGAAGAGCTCTGTTCTGCTGTATACTCTGGGCTAATTACAACATTCTTTCTTCGCAGTAGAAGGATGGTGGCCTAACTAAAGGGGAAATAGTGAAAGGCCAGAATAATTATGCTTTCCAAACCCTATAGGTTTAAGAATGTGAAATAAGCGAATCACATTAGCATACAGTAGTAACCATGGCAACAGGCTGTGGTTTGCATATGTATTTTTAAAGAACCAAAAATTACTTCCACCTATTAAAAAAAAGACATGAGAGGAAGTACTTTTGTATTTCAAGCCACATCCCTAATTGAAGCAACTACTGTAACTTACCATCTTCAGCTCACATTAAAAGAATGAACTATTGGTTCTATGTTTTAAAATCTACCAATTAAAAGTGTTCAGCATAAGGCCTAACTGCTAATCTGACAACTGACATCTGGTGTAAAAGATAGACTGGCCCTGCCTGGCAAGACGATCTACAAGTTCCTGGAAACTTGGTGGTGGTGGTGGCGGGGGGAGGGGTTGTTTGTTTTTTGTTCTTAGGTCTTATACTTCCTTCCTTCTGAAGACTTGTCTGTTAGCAACCGATAAAGCCTCACAAAACTGAAACTCCTACTATCTGCAACCCTGCTTCAGCCACCAACATCACAGGGCAGGTGCAAAGTCTTAAATATGACAGACTTTTGTAGGCAAGATATAGTAAAACCTCCTTTGTTATTTGTATTACAGCTACTACAGTCTTTGGGCTTCCTGCACACGACAGCTTACTTCCATTGCAAACATTTGTATAGCTGCCACATTTCAGACATTAGAGAATTAGTTGAGTAAACTAATCATCACTCTTATGAATTCACTTCTGGAATTCTACAAGACTTCCACAAATAGATGAACAACAGCCTAATTAATTACTGGAGTTAACAAAATAAATGCTTCAACTATTCAGTCTAAAAATATGGAGTTAAGTGAAAACTTCTTTGTAAACGTGTGCAAATATTTATACAGGCAATCTAATTTCTTGGGCACTAAGTAGGTTTATAAAACTAGACTTTTTGAGACAGAATTAAATTCCAAAGTGCAAGGGAGACGGGATTTTATCTAAAATGGTGAGGCTACGTCGAGTACCAGGGCAAGAATACACAGTACAGGTTGAACCTCCCAAATCTGGGATTCTGTGTTCCAGCAACATCCGTAGTCTGGCACAGATGTTGCTAGACCAAAGAGCCCCAGGAGAGGGAGCTGCCAAGAGAACATGGGGCCTGAGAAGTCCCCAGCTGGGCCAGCAGCAGCTAGACAGGGGAACCCCCAGTATCAGTGGGGTCAGGTGTCCGGACAGTCCCTGACAGCAGAGCCGGTGGTGGCTGGGGAACCCCAGGAAACCCTCGGTGGCAGTGGGGCCGTGGCAGCGGGGCCAGCAGCAGCTGAGTGGTCCGGGCTAGGAAACACCGAGGAACTGCGAGAGATAACAGGGCTGGTGGTGGCCAGTAGGCCCTTGCTGGGGAATCCCTGGGAAACCCCAATGCAGCCAGTGGGCAGCAGGGCAGGAAGCCTCAGCCAGGCCAGCTTTAGTGGGGCAGCGACACGGCAGGAAGCCCCAGCCTTGGGAGCCCCAGGGAGAAGAGCTGTCAACAGGGCAGCCAGCAGGGAAGTCTTGACCTCCTGTAGTCCAGCAAATTCCCTGGTCTGGGACAGCTCGGGTCCCGAGGGTGCTGGACCAAGCAGGTCCACCCTGTACACTAAACAATCACTCTCATGACAGAACCAGATTAGGGTTGCCAGGTGTCCAGTTTTGAACTGGACAGTCCAGTATTTGAGCTTTCTGTTCAGGAAACAAATTGAGAAAATATAAATGAGAAAATAGAAATGTCCGGTATTTTCTAAATAAGATGTAATATAGATTGTGATGTAATGTCAAGTGTGTCCGGTATTTTTGTTGAAACCATTTGGCAAACCTAAACCAGAGGTTGGCCTCCTATGGCAAAATCTGAAGGGAGGCATTGTGAAATGGTGGGGTAGTTCTTGCTAAATTTCTCCTTGTGTGGCTCTCCTTGCTACATTTCTTCAACATTCTCCTATCCAGTAGAAGGGGCTTATGTCCCTGCAGAGATAGGTGAAAGGATCTGCTTGCAGATAGCAACACAGGAAAGCAGAAGTCCACTGTATGGATCCCGGAATCCTCTTTGTCAACTGCTCTGTACAACTTAGGTCCTTTATTAATCACACTTCCAGGGATGGAGTCTCCCTTTCTTCCACAGCTGCACAGTCTCCCCGGGGGTTCTCGTAGCCACTGAGAGGGGTTAGTATTGCTTATAGCAACATTAACTCTAGAGTAGATAAGTGTTTTCATTGTTGAAATGCCCCAGGCTGGTAAAGGAACAGCTCACATTGCTGTTCTACAGCTTCATGTCCATTGACACACATACCCTCTCCTATCTGGAGATCCAAATGCCAGCAATTGCTTCTGTGAATTAAGCCAGAGAATCCACTCCAGATGTGCCTTTTTGTCCTTCTCCTCCCAGATATGGGGAGCATAGCTTCATCCTATATTCACTAGTTTCTTTTTAATCATAGTGTTCAGAATAATAATGCTTTCAGGTTTTAGCATATAAGAAAACAGAGAAATTTCTACAAGTTTAAGGTTAAGAATAGTCATGATTTGGCTGTCCTTAGCTAGGGGCAAAAGAAGAGGAGAAGCAGAGAACTCATCCTTGCAGCAAGCAGCATTAGCCACAACCTGAATAGGTAAGGCAAGGCTTAATTTAAGATAGCACTGGTGGGGCACTAGATGACACAAAGATAGACAAGAGGCTCCTCTATAGAGTGGCCATCATTAGTGCAGGCCAAATACTTTCAATGGATGTACTCCCCCAAAGGCCCTGGAAAGATTATAACAAGTACATCCTGAATTCCTCTCGGGAGTCCTGCGGTGTCATCTCATTCTCCTACCTCCACCATCTGGCCACATTTTATATATTATACTTTAGCATATTTTTTATCCACCTGAATTCCCACGATGAACTATTATTCTTCATACATTTTCAGTGCTACATTGAATTCTTTCATTTTCTACAAATAATCATAATATTATAGCTCTACAAATGACAATATCAGTAAAACAGATTCACGGAAATGTAGGAGGAAGGAACTTCAATTGGTTACTGTGGGAAGGAAGCAGCATACTCCACCTAACAGTTAGGGCCAAAGACAGCAGTTACTCCCAAAGGTTCACCTCTAGCACCCAGTTAGTTCAGTCCTCAAACAAGCAACTCTGCCTAGTGTGTTCAGTGCTCAATGGGTAGAGGAACCTGGGTCCCTTTTCACAGGCTTCTGACCCAGGGTGCTGGGAAGCTAGTTCCACTACACTTACTATGCAGGGCCTTGTGTCAACCTCCCTAGGTCACCTCCTACCTCCCACAATATCTCGGCTGGCCATCCCTGGGGAGTGCTGCCTTCCAGGCTTCTTGTCCTGGTACTAGTCTTTAGTTCCATGGTTCCCCCATTCCCTGAATTAGTATGGCACCTCGCCACATCTGCTCTGGAGCTCCCAAAACATATCCTTCTCTCTGGCCTGCCAGACCATCCAAGCCATCTGGCTGCCTTTTGAATCTCACCTATAACCTGTGCATGCTCTGAGCCCAATTCTCCTGAGCCCAGAATTGCTCCTTAATCCCTTCCTTCCCCCTGAAGGGTTCATATACCCTATCACAGTCATCTAGTCCAGTCCTTTGCACTGAAGAAGGACTAAGTATTATGTAGGCCATCCCTGACAGGTGTTTGTCTAACCTGTTCTTAAAAGCCTCCAGAGACAGATTCCATAGCCTTCACAGATAATTTGTTCCACTGCTTAACCATCTTTACATTTAAGAAGGTTTTTTCCTAATGTGTAACCTAAATCTCCCTTGCTGCATAAAAAGGCCCATTACTTCTTGTAGTTGATAAGAAGAACAATTTATATCACTATACACCTAGGCAAAATATATTAAGTATGATCAATAGAGTTCTAAGCCAGAAGCCTTTTAGGTAATAATGTGAAAATGGAACTAGCCAAAAATCACTTAGAGTTTGACAGCTTTTGCTATCAAGTGAAAACAGCATAAGCTTTGACAATGGTGCCAAAGTTCTGATCCTATTGCATTCTAGAGTGTAGAGATGGCTGGATCTCTGCATCCTTGAATAGCTCTGAAGATGCTTAGCACTACTACACATACCCTAAAGTAGAAAACACTTCCTGCAGTCACAGAAGGATGGGCTTGTGACTGAGACTGAGACATCTAGTTCTATTCTTCATTCTGCCACAAACCTCCAATGTAACCTTGGGCAGATCAATTCTCTCTGTGCGCCAGTGTCCCATAAAACAGAAATAATAAAAACTCATTCATTTTGCTAGGCTTTCCTAATTACACTGTGCTCATGATGTAAGTGTTTCTAACTAAGGGTTTGTACAGTGCCTAGCATAACAGGGCTTTAAGCCGGAACTCCTTAATTGCTATCACACAAATATATTATTCATCATCATAGGCAACTGCATAACCACTATGTGGCTGCCAAATCATAGCCTCTGTCTACAGGCTCTTGAAAACAATAACTAGAAGACCTTGTATGTGCTTGGTCAGCATGGCTGGATATAAGGGACTTGCACTTGGAACGTAACTCCAAAACAGAGCCATCACCTGTGTCAGGCAAATGGGACATCAGGCTAAAGTTCCTTTACCCCTCCAGGGATACCATGGAGGTGAGCAGAGTGTACATGAGGCTGGACCCCTACTAGTCCCGGAAGACTGGCTTAAGGTACGCAACTGCAGCTAAGTAAATAATATAGCTGGAGTCGACATACCTTAAGCGAAGCTTGGGGCCGTCTCCAAAGCAGGAGGTTGATGGGAGCAAATGCTCCCTTCGGCTTTTCTTACTCCTTGCGAATTGAGGCATACTGATGCCGACAAGGGGTACCCTCAGCGTTTGATTTAGTGGATCCTTATTAGACTCGCTAAATCGAACGCCAGAAAAATCAATCTCCAGTGCAGCAAGTGGAGACATGACCTAGAGACAACTAGAGAGAGAGGCATGGCTATTACAGAGATAGTAGAGAAGGAAACAGATGCCTAGATCTCTTCCTTCAAACATCCCAGTTCACAAAGGTGGGATTTTTTTAGTAGCAGCATATGGACCTATTTGTTTTTCAGATATCTTGTGTCATGTACAGTAGCGCTCCACTTAATCGTTGTGGATTTAAGGTAACATAATAAATGGAATTTTCGCATGAAAATCCATAATATACTTCAAATTCTTCTTGCCATGCAGACATGTCCTCATACCAAAACATGATCTCTTGGCAGAATGTATTGACTGAAACCTGTTCTTTTTTAAATAATTTGGTTTATTTGCAATAACGAGTCATTTTGCTACAAGGGATCACTAAATCCATTCTCTGTGATTAGAAAAATTCAGTTCATCCAGGTATTTTATTAACAGGAATCTTCAGTATTGGCTACAGTAAAGAAAATTTACAGGGTTCCAGACTGATATGGCATTGAATAAAACTGTCCAGTAACTGAAAATAATAAATAATAAGTAATAATAATAATAATAAAAAGTCTGCAGGACTTCACTGTGGCTATGGCAAATTCACCTTAGTTACACTGGGGCACATTAGTAACAGACTCACACATTTAGTCATTCATATGAGACACCAGATTTTTCATTCATATGAGCAGACCTGAGATCCAAGATATAAGCAGAGGGCCAAAAATACAAGCTATAAGACATGTTACCTCCATTGGAATATTTCTTTCTTCCCTTTGAGCTCACAGATGCAGTGCCTTGGGGGTGCACATGGGGAAGGGATCACATCTGTGATATTAATGATTATTTGTGCAAATCCCCACCGTGCTGTGGAAATAGCCTGGCAGGGTATGTGGGGATGTCCCAAGGAGTTTCCAAAAGAGTGAGTCCACAGAAGAACAGGAGAAATCAGGAACGAATCACCTCCAATAAACTCCATGAGGTCTCATTTCCATGTGGTCCCTTTTTTAACCCTTTGCAGGTGGTTTGAAGCATTCATAGAGTATTTTGAATGCTCGGAATGCTTTATTTCAAGTACCTATCATCAAGGAATTATATGTAGTGTGTGTAGTAGAAATAAAATAGGCTTTTTCACACAATGGATTTATAATAAATGTTTGCTCTTATTTCATAGGTAGAGGGGTTTAACTGAATATTCTGAAAAGATTTTGTGTCCAAGTCAATGGTTTCTTTAGGAGATGGGAGGGTCAAAGTACTAGATTGTTGGCATCTAGTATTACGTTTTCATATTTCGCCGTAGAAAATAAGGCAATGCTTTATAAAACTGGCATCCATCAAGGTTACAAAGCCAAATAAACACAATTAAAGCTATACATAGTCACACTGACAATGTTAGGATCTCTTAAAGAAGACTGATAAAAAACCATTGGAGTTGCATTGTGATGTAATGATCAGAGCTCGAGACTAGGAGTTAGCAATCCTGGTTTTGGTTCCTTGCGCCGCCAAACTTGTGTCTTCAAGCAAATAAAAAAAAACAAAAACCCAACCCTCCTCTCCGTCTCAGTTTATTGATGTTTATAACAGATTATGTTAAGTCTTTCTTATTTAAATTGTGAGACAATTATTTAAGTGAAACACGTAGCGCTCCCTTACTTATTACATTTGATTTTGTGAATGGGCTCAAAACAGTACAAAGCACAAAGATAATAGCTGACCAAAAAACATACAATCTAAAAGATGAATGGAAAGTCCTAAGAGGAAATAATGGGGATGGGGTTTGGCTTTGGTTTTATTTTAAAATATAATTATTATTTAAACTTCATTATATGTGTGCTTTTCAAAAGGGGATTGTGTGAGGGGGTATTTGAATGAGAAGAGGGTGTTGACTTGCATGAAAAATACCATATACCCTGCATCCTTTTATATTTATATCACTAAGGCTTAATTAATTTAACTGTTACAGCATCTTTGGCTATTCTTCCTATTTCTGTCACTGTGCTCTTGAAAGAGTTAAATAGATGACCTTGGCTCTCTTTTTTTTTTTTTTTTTTTGGTACTAGCACAATGTCACTAACTTCAATGGAGTTACATTAGCAGAAAATGTGACCCTCTGTACCTACCCTCCACACTAAGTATGCTGAATTTGCTTTGAAGGGTCTGATCCAAACCTTGCTGATGACAAGGAGAGTCTTCAATAGGCTTGGATAACATTCAAAGAAGACAATCTCTGGGTATACCAACAGGCCTGGTGTACAATGAAAGACTTCATTGTTCAGAATTATTTAGTCAGATCCACAGCTGGTGAATTATGCTGATTTATATCAGCTGAGGATCTGCCGATAGTACAGAAACTTGTAAGAGAGTCACACTGAGTTTAGCGTTTGTAATTACATATGAGGAGGTTCCTTTTTTCCCATAAGCTCTCCTTTCATATCTTTCTATACTGCTATTAAAGATCCCTATCAAGAGCTCCTATACACAGCCTGGTGACCTGGCTCATACAAATCCTAGAAAGCTGTGTAGTCTGGCCGCACACTAGGATGAACTGCTTAAGAGGCAAACTGAACTGAAGTGCAACAAGAATCTTAGATAGTTGGTATTTATTGCATTGCTTACAAAGAAGGAATGGGAAGCCAATGTATGTTAGCTTCTTAGTATGCTGCTGTTATCTCAAAGGACAGCTTCAAAGCTAACATGTTCATGGCTAATCTGTTACCTTACCTAATCTGTTTCCTCTGAGAAGTGGGTTGTGCCCACGGAAGCTCATAAGACCATCTACATTTTCTCTTAGTCTCTCAGGTGCTGCTAGACTATTAGTTGTTTTTTAAGTTTTTCCTGTTACCTTACAATCACTGAAAGACAAGTTAGCCAAGTTGGAATCCCCCACCCTACACTTTAGTTCAGTACACTCTATCTTTCCCCTGTAATTAAGGTATTACCAATTGCTTTGATACGTTTGGTATACCAGCACAGAGGTCCAAAGTCACTCCACACAGGTATTCCCATGGTTTTCTAGGGGCATGCACTAGCATAACTCACTGTATGCATCATTTTTCAGTATGGATTTTGTCTACAAATAGGACTGTGTTAATAACTTATTTTTCAATTCAGTGATTGAACTGAAAAAATCCCATTTGGTAAACCAAAAAGAACTTTTCCCCTCCTTTTTGGCAAACTGACAAAATACACAATATTTTGGATCAGTTTGAACAAAATGTTGTGTTTAATTCAAAACAAGAGATTGTTTTATATTTAACTTTTTAAAATAATATTGCAGTAAAAATCAAAACAAAATCTATTTTTTTTCCTGAAACAGTTTGACAAATTCAACTCAAATTCACAAATTGTTTTGATAAATACAAATCCATACTTTTTGGGGTGAGGGGAAGGTTTTGCACATTTTTTTCCACCCAGCTATACTTACCAATATGGTAAAAGTCAACCATTGTGCAACCACTGAAGAGTCCGCTTTTCTGTATAAATTACCCTCCCGTTACACCAATTGGCTTATCTTGTTGGTAATTATCTGGAAAGTAGGAGTTTAAGAAAAGCATTGCCAGGAATTAGAAAGATCTAAAGCCAGAAGAGATCATAGTTCAACAAGTCTGGCCTCCTATGTAGAATAGGCCATAGAATTTAATGCACTTACTCCACTGATCCAAATACCTTGTGTTTGACCACACCATGTCTTTTTAAAAATGCTTCTAGTGTAGATCTGCAAACTTCAAGAGATTGAGAATCTACCACTTCCCTTGGGAGTTTGTTCAAATGCATAATCACCCTAATTTTTAATTACAGGCAGTCCCCGACTTACGCGGATCCGACTTATGTCGGATCCGCACTTACGAACGGGGCTTTTCTCGCCCTGGAGCTCACGGGTGGCGGGTCGCCACCCGTGTCCTCCGGGGAGAGAAAAGCTTCTCCCGGTCTCCCTGGTCTGCTGGGGGGGTCCAGCAAAGCCGCTGGACCCCCCCAGCAGACCAAGGACACCTGAGCAAAGCCGCCGCCTGGGCGGCTTTACGAGCAAAGCCGCCCAGGCAGCGGCTTTGCTCGGGTGTCCCTGGTCTGCTGGGGGGGGGAGGGTCCAGTGGCTTTGCTGGACCCCCCCCAGCAGACCAGGGAGACAGGAGCAAAGCCGCACAGGCGGCATCCCGCTGCCTGTGCGGCTTTGCTCGGGGGCAAAGGAGCAAAGCCACACGGGCGGTGGGGTCCCTCCGCCTGTGCGGCTTTGCTCGGGTCTCCCTGGTCTGCTGGGGGAGAAGGTGGTGCAACTAGTGCGCCCCCCCCAGCAGACCAGGCTTTTGTTGCGGGACGCCTCGGGTAGAGCAGCTGGGGTGCTGCCGGGTTGGTCCTGTGGGAATCTACCAGGCAGCGCCTCAACTGTTCTGTCCCAGGCTCCAGATTCAGCAGCTGTTGAAACTGATCAGGCTGATTCCAGGAAGCTGGGGGCAGAGCAACTCTGCCTCGGGCTTCCTGTAGTCAGCCCCTGGTCAGTTTCAGTGGCAGCAGCTGAATCTGGAGCCAGTTCTGACTTACATACAAATTCAACTTAAGAACAAACCTATAGTCCCTATCTTGTACGTAACCCGGGGACTGCCGGTATACAAATTATAAATGAGGCATATTTTTATCCAACTTTAATCTAACAAAGTAAGGCATAACAAGAATCCAAGGCTGGAAATTAAAGAACCCTTTAATACATGGCATTTGCTCCAAATACAATTCATACCAAAACTCAGCATTGGATCAACAGAGTCTAAAAGTGCAAGTTATGTTCTACAACCCCCATGAGGCTATGTCTCCTAGAAACATACCCATAAAGTAATGAAAACAGCAATTCTGGGACAGAAATTAGGTTATTGACTGCTGATCACTTAAAAAGATGACAAAGAAGCTGACCTTGTAAACCTTACTCACAGGTGTAAAACTTACTAATGAAAATAATCATTGACTTCATCAAATCTTCTTGCATGAAAAATGATTATGTTCGGGGGAAAGTCTGCAGGATAAGGGCCTGACCACATGCAAAAATAGTACTAATTTAATTAAAGGGCTTGTCTACACTGAAAAATTTCCTGGTACAGCTACCTCTGTAACTATACCACTACCGTCATACCTGTGTAATTTCCCTGTGGACATTCTTATTCTGGAATAACACTACCCATGTGGGGGAGGGTTGGATTGTACCACCCCTGTATTCATATCCTACACAGTACTGTAATAATCCTTGTATATGGTATGCTTTGTATCATTTGACAACTCATAATTTGTTGGTCAGTATTGTCCCGATAAAATGTGAAGAAACAGCACCAATCAAGTTGTAAGACTACTCTCTATGATGCTAAAAACACATGTTCCAAACCCCACAGCCTCATCCAGCAGAAGTAGACATACAAACCAGTCCTAAACAAAGGAATATGTTCTTGCCTTAATTTGCATTTAAGCAGTAAATAGAGTCATCAAGAAAGAAGAGAAAGCCAAGGTACTCAAATAAATGAAAAAAAAAAAACCCCAGCAGGGAACCATCCTTCCACATAGACTCTTTGTCTCCTGGTTCTCAGCTGGAAAGGTTTAAACTAGGGATGTAAAAATCCCATTTAATCAGTTAACTGGTTAAACGTTATGTTTAACCAGTTAATGCTTAAATGGAGGTGGTAGGAGGCAGTGTATGGTACAGAGCAAATCCATAATCCCCCAAAACACACACACACACACACACACACACACACACACACACACACACACACACACACACACACACATTCAATGGTATTCTGCAACTGCTGAATTTAATTGAGTTTCTAAGGCAATTTAGTTAAACTAGTACAACCCGTGTGTGTAAACATGGTCTAGACCCAAAGATGTGATATTAGATTGTCGGCTACAAAATGTGACAATATGTATTTATTTTTTGTAATAGTGGCATACAAATTGTAGCCCATGAAATAACTACAAAGATAACTAGAGGGAATAGGGTTGGTGGGAGGAAGAAGACGAAGAGAGGGAAGAGAAATGCCATCTGTCCCACAAACAACTTTATATTATCACCCACGGTTCCAATCTAACCATGTATCTCTGTTTTACAAAGATGTGATAAAGAACTTCTGTCTGTTCTGCCATTTAAACCAGTGCTGCCACATGTCTCATGCTACTGTCTTTTAATGAGACACAATCCTATCTATTTCATGCAGTCAGTGTAAGGGACTTGTCTTATGTCATCAGTGGAAATTCACTTGAAAAAGGATGGAGTAAATCCCAGTCAAGAACTTCCTATTTGGCTTGGTGTTTGTACTGAAACAAAGTCTTTGTTGCTTGGCAGCTCATCAGTGATTTCTACGTTCCTCACTTGAAGTCATAGTACTCTGTTTGCTACCTGTTGCTGTGGAGATATTGCTTCACAAACACAGGAGGACAATTTCAGATAGAAACTCTCCCCTCCCTCCAGAAAAACCAAAAAACCAAAACCAAAACATAAACAAACCAAAAATCAGCAAAAGCACATGAACTCCTGACCAAGAGCAATCTTTTTTCACACAAATGTTATTCAACTACCTGCAGGAGCTTTTGGGTACTGGTTTGCTCTGCATTTCCTACCCAGAAATTCTAATTCCTGTGCTTAGTTGACATTGTGTGACTAGACTGGCTACAATAGAGCTAACTTTTGTCCCAGCTGCTAGTGCCATTGACTTTCTGAGAACAGAATGGGTGGCCACAAGTCAGAGCAGAACTTATCGGTGCAAGATTTGTTGACAACTACCAGAAGGCAACCACCTCATGATGCCTACTTGACCACCAGTGAGTCTATTTGAATGCATTAATGAAGGTTTAGGTAGGGTTGTCTTCTGAATAAGAATCCTGGACCTCAATGGTTAATTAATAATTGGGAGTTGGTCAAAGATCAACACACTGTTGAGGTTTTGGTAATGTTTATTTTTATGTAAATATATAATAGTATGTCTTCCCAAATAAAAGATAATTGTGTTTTTATATTGCCAGGAATTCTAGAGTATTTGTTAATGGAGAAGAAGCACCTGGCAAGGTAACCAAAAGATTTAAATTGCACATACTTAAAACTAAGAAGTAAGTTTTTAGGTGGAGCCTCAAGGTACTTTATTTTACCAAGGATCCCCCTACTGAAATCATGGGTCTGACCCTAGTAACTGTCATTGATACCTGGCAGTAACATTACAATGCTGTTCAGTAGTAGTTGTATCATTGTAGTACCTAGGAGCCCTAGTCATGGACCAGGACAATGACTCCAAGATCATAAGCAATATCTGGAATACAGAAAAAACTATCAAAGGTAGTGATACATGTTGTACCTTGCTTAAGCAGGACACCCTAGTCCAGCAACATCGGTGGTCCAGCATGGATCATGGATGTTCCTGGACCATGAAGTCCAGGAACAGGGAGGTCTGGTGACGGGGCAGGAGCGCTGTAGGGGGGCACTGGCAACTCAGCTGGGAGCCCAGTGTTGGGGGTGGGAGAGTGGCCTGGCAGCATGGTGGGGAGTTCTAGCCCCAGCAGAACTCCCCAGCTGCAGCAGCTGGGGACCTCCAGCCCAGCAACAGCCGTGGAGTTCAGCCATGGCCAGGGTGCTTCGACCCTAGTGGCAGTCAGGGAACTCTTGCCCTGACCCCAGCCACGGTGCTCCGGTCCCAGCTCCATCTGGCTCCAGCAGCTCGGGAGCTTCAGCCCCAGCTCCAGCAGCAACCAGGAAACTCTGGCCCAGGCCTCAGAGGACCAGCCCCAGCTGTGGAGCCAGGTGGCTGCAGAGCAGTGCCCCAGCAGTGGGGCTGGCAGCATCTAGAGAGCCCTGGGAGTCTGGGGCAGCAGCAGGGGCAGACTGGAGCCCTAGGTCAGTGGCAGCATTGGCCATGAGGGGAGGGACCTTCTCTGGTCCAGCAAATCCCCTTGTTCAGGACCAGTCAGGTCCAGAGAGGCCCAACCTGTACTTGCAACCTTTTTGTTGGGAAGCAACTCATTACTTCTAAAAGAGCCTGGCTTATCCCAAGGAGTAATTATAGGGAAATCTGAAAAATTCAGTTGGGAAACACAGACTATGCCAAAGGCAGTAAGATGTAAGCCAGTTCAAAAGTCCAAATTAAACAGAAAAGGTCAATAACTTCAACAATCAGGTAGAAGTGCCAACCAGCACACAAGGTCAGAAGACATGATTTCATTTTTCTTCTTTCTATAAGGGGCTTATAGTCTCCCCATCTTTCTTGTTTTGTTTGTGCTGCCTCATAAATCAGCCGTAGCAACTGTCACCACAACTTGATTCAGATGAAAGACAATTAGGTAATCCTTCTGAAGCCAATACTCTCTGAAGTATTGGCCAGAGAGGGCAAGAAAGCCCCGATACATCTGAGATACAGTTTGTCTATTGTCCCCAACATCCATAATTCTGTTGTGTGCTTCCTAAACAACAGCATAAAATTATACTCTTTCAATATTCTATCATCATGAAATACAGAAAACTGATAAAAAATTCAGTTCTTTAAACACTTCTATGCTGGACATAATCCCTAACTGCAATGTCATGGCCTTTCTTTAAGTATTGCATATTCAATTTCTGTGAGCAACAAAAATACTGATGTGAATCCTTAGCTGGCTGCCAATTTATAACATTACTACTTATGTAACACTAAGTAATTGTCTCTGTGTCATAGCATTTTCCAGCCTACACATTTCTTATCACACGTTTCAAAAAAATCAGTTGCCTGGTAGGATTGTTGTATGATGTCTACATGGCTAAAAACCTCACTGAAAGTGGACTTCAGGATACTCTTCCTTCAGGATCATCTTGCTAATATTTTCTTGGAAACCAGAGAATTCACCAAACCATCTGAGGTCAATAATGTCTAGCAGCATTACCAACACTTCCACTGCTTACTGGGCCTTTAGAAGACATTTAGGGGTAAATTAGAGCTAAATAACAGCACAGAACATGGAGAGCCAGGACTGGTGTCTGTAAACTAACTTTATGGGACTGCAGGAAACTTGGCCACACCCATAATAAGTGGACATCCAGCTAACTGAAATCATACCGTACCATGGATGTTGCTGGACCAGAGAGTGCCAGATTAGAGGTTAAACCTGATGAACCATTGTCATTGCTTTTAGTACCATGACAAGGCCTTATTGTTTGCCATATGGAACATGAGTATAACCAGCAACCATCAATGAACAGTATACCCACAATACTGTACAGATTCCAAGACAAAAATGTTTAAGATAAGGTCATTATGGCAGCATATGCCCATCCTGATACAGGTGAGAGAATATTCTGGGGTGATGTCGCTGCCTGGTTGGCTGCAGGGTCACTGACTGTCTCTATAGTCCATAAATATTTCTTTGTCTCAGGGTAACACCGAGTCTGTAAGCAGCCCTGGTTGCAGGGTAGTATGGCCCAATGGCCAAAGTCAGCAAACAGTCCTTGTCTAAGGGTGGCACAGCAAATCGGTTAGTAGCTCTGTTCACAGGGCAGTATGTTTGGCCAGCCACAGTCTGTAAGCAGCCCCTGTCTAAGGGATGGGCAGCCTACTAGCCAGAGTCTATAAGCAGCCTCAGGGCAGTGTGGCCTAGTAGCTAGAGTCAATAGGGTTGGGGCTAGCACCCCGGTAGGGGGACCTGGGCCGCCCCTGTTCCACCAGGTCCCGACCCAGGGCCCTGTGAGTGGCAGATCGGTCTACCGCTCCCTTGGCAGGGAATCTGGCCAAAACATGCTGAATGTACCTGGGCAGGAGAGGCCGCTCCTGTACCCTCCTTGGGTCGCTTCCTACTGGTGACACTGAGATGTCGTCCCATATAGTGGCTGGGTCTCCCAGTTCCCTGGCAGTGGCTTCTCCCTGGGGATCTGCTGGGTCTGTGTAGAAGCAATCTCCAGGATATTCAGTTCCCAGTGTCTTGATCGCTGGCTGTTGCAGCTCTGGATGGAGGTCCTTCCCCTTTGTTGGACAGCCCAGACTGAGCTGCTCTGCTGCCTTTTATACTGCCCCAGTATTTGGAGCATGCCCAGTCTGGGTGAAGGGGTGGGACTTCCTCTCCCAACAGGGTGTTAGCCCCACCTGCTTCAGAGGAGGGTATGCACACCCCGTCACAGTCATGGTTAAGGGTATATTGTCCTTTAAAACATCATCAGAATATGTAATAGCAATTGCCCAAACTAGAAATTAAGGAAACACTTAAGTTTCCTCATTTCCAGCACACTTGAGGGAACATGGAGGGACACAGCTAGGAATTTCTTGAATATTTAAGGCCCAAGTCCCATGAAAAGTTTAGCATCCCCACTGCTTGATTATTTCAGAAGTAGTTGGCAGGCATTAAGCATCCTCAGGATGCTTGAAGCAGCTTACAGGATCAGGACTTTACTTGGATAAGTGAAACATAATTCAGTGCCAACTAACTTTGTCTATTATGTGATTTTTTTTAATGCCACTTCTGATCAAAGTTTCAGGGACTGATGTCCCAGGCATCAATGTGCAGAACCGTATTGATTTTGGTGAAACTGGAGAAGTTCAGTTTCCGCTAGTGTCAGTCCCACACAATGCCCAGGTGCTTTCTATACATTTTTGTACCGTTCAGCACCTTAGTACCTGAGCGCCTCCTAGTAGTGCATTAAGCAACATGACTATGCATCTGGCACCTGCTTCTATGTGTGCCTGAGGCAGAGGAATCTCTCTGGCATTCCCAGCTGCCTGTACATATCACAGGCAAGAACGTCTGTTCAACCTACATCAGTAATGAAGAGAGCAGCACTCTAGTGACTCAGCACTTCATAGGAAGATGTTGTACAGGCTCTCATAAAAGGCCCTTTTGATCATGCTGAGCCTAGGACCAATTCTTAAGTCAGAATTTTGCAGTAAGATGAGAATCCTTACTTACGAATAGACACATTCTCAGTCTGGACCCACACACGCCTACAAGTGGTAAAAAAAAAAGGCAAAAAGATCCTTTGACCCTGTGCATGCCTACACAAGGGCCAGACATCATTCCAGTCCTTTGTCTCAGGGAAAGGTGCTAGCTTTCACAATGGAGTCAGGAAAGGGAGGGATGATGTATAATCCTATTTCCCTTTACCCTTTCCAGTAAGGTCCTAGGTATGGGGAGAGCATGTTAAATAGCCCAAATTCCTCCCCAAAAATTCTGTGAGCCTCAGACTCACCAAGGCAGTGCTGTCAAGGCATAATCTAATCCATGGAATATAAAAAGAAGCAGATTAACTTCAAGATAAAGGACTCATTATCTAAATGATAAAAGGAAGAAGGAAGTTTTCTTTAAATACACAAGATATTTCTGGACTTAGAGATAAGAAAAGTTTTGCTGGCAATGTTGAGGTTAAAATACAGAAACTGTTTCTATATCTTTTCAGATAAGAAATTAGCTGAAATCTTTTGGAAAGTGGAGACAGACAACACAATAGCTTAAACAAAGAAGAGGATGTGACCCGATATATTTTATATAGAAAATATGCAGCGTGCATGCTTGTGTATATAGGGGAGGGTATGTAAGTGTGAGCATGCACGCTGCATATTTTCTATATAAAATATATCGGGTCACACCCTCTTCTTTGTGTGAGTGTGAGCATGCACAATCATTCATCAGAAAGAAGATTATTCATCTGATAGCAGAAAAATAGAAGAATGTGTGCAAATTACAAATTCATACACTGAATTTTCTGTGTACTTTTTCTTTAAACAGTAAAAAAATTAGTAGTGCTATGTGGTTTCTGAATTAATAATATAACCTGAACCTGAATGAAGTAAAATGCAAGCAAGCAAAAAAGCAAATATTCTGAGTAGCTTATTTTATTTCTAATTCTCTTCTTCCATTCTTGGTGAGAATGAAGGGAAAAAATAACCTGCCTCTTATCGCCATCATGAAATAGATCCTGGACTGGTCTTTTTTTTCCCCCAGTTCTTAATAGATAGATCAATGTCCTCAATAGTTCCTTAAAAATAAACTGAGTGATGTATGCTGGTCTGATCATGGATCACTGCTTTTAAAAAACAGTCTACATATATTCTGTGTCTTTCTCCTTACACACTAATAATTAACAACAATCAGTTAAGGAGACCTTTTTTTGGAGGGGAGGGGGGCGAAGCCCAGGGTCATGAGTAATTTGGAAACAATTATCTGAATGAAAGGAAATGTAGGAAACATATGGATAATCTCTTTTCTCCCTGGTCTAGAGATATAAGCATCCTTTTCCAATAATTTTCATCTCTGTTTCGAGACAACAGCTTTTTTACTTCCTGCTCTATCTCGTGTCAGGCAGACCCAAAATGAGACATTAAGTTTTCCTTTCCTGGTAAGTGAATTGATAGCAGGAACCAACCAATGATTTTAAACCAAAAACAAAACAAAAACAAAACAAAAGCAAAATATAAGATCATTTATTGTAAGTATCACTGCACTCTTGTAATCTGTATTTTAGAAGGTAAATTGCTTACTACCTCTGATACATAATTGGAGATTTTCTTTTAGCTTAAGTGCTGTAGGGTTTAGTGCCAAAGGGATTGGATATATTCTATGTACAGTACAATTTAAATAGTTGTCTTGGAATCTGAGCTAGAGTTTTCCAGGAACTGAGTGAAATCTCTCCAAACAGCTTATATTTCTAATTTGCACTCAAGACTCTTAATCTCAGTGCAAATGCCACGGAAAGTATAGCGTTTGAAAGAAGTGTAGCCCAAGGTCCAGTGTGTTTCAGCAGCAGCCCTGGGAACTACAAGTTGTGGACTACAAACTGCAGCATGCTGGGAGAACTTCCTGGTTCCTGCCAGGATGTGCCCTCTGCCCCCAGCAGGGTCTCAGCAAGGACTGTGCTAGAAGCAGCACCCAGGCTGCATGCTGAGAGAGGGGGCTGCTGAACTGTTTTCCTGTTCTATGTTTTTTACAGAATAAAGCCTGTTCCTGGTGATCTGTCGGAGTGGGTCTGGTCTGAGGTGCACACATACACAACGCAGAGCACACCAAGCAGCCTCAGGCCTAGCCCTCCCCCCACAGTGGTGTAAGAAGTCACAAGCTTCCCCTATGCTGAATAACCTCACACTGGGCTAGCCAACAGGAGGGGTTACAGAAGTAACCCACAGCCTTTTTTTGAGGCATCTATTTCTTAGGAATGCTGGAACAGGTAAGTAGAAAGTAAAAATCGAGATAACTCATTTGTTCTCATATTCTAAATAAATTGACTTGTGAATTCAGATCCACTGAATTTTTCTAATTTATATTTATTACTCGCTGCCTCAGTAGTAAATGTTGAAGAGCTCTGTTAATTTTAAATTGCTATGACAGAGACTGGTAAGAATGAAAGGCAATCTGTCTCTTAGGAATTTACTAGTATCCAAACAACAATATCTGACCTACCTCAACAGCTAGCTCCCACTGAGATACCCTTTTCAAACTGCAATGCTGTCTGACATTTCACTAAAATTATCTCCCTCTCTGTCATTGGAACACTGAGGGTGATTATTCATGAGTGCCCCATAAATCTTAGAAATTGTAATTATTTCTGAGAAATCATTATTTATTTCTTTTAATTTCTCTGAAATTCCAAGGACTTTAAACAGATGAATTGTCAAACAAATGCATATTTATTATTTCCCGAGGAATATTGTTTAGTAATTACAAAAACACTCTCATAGCTAGACTTCTCAAGGAAGAGCTTTTTTCACCATTTTGTGGTCTCTTTCTCCTTCACACCAAGACTTCTTTATACTATTCTGGCAGTGTAATTCCATACTTTTATAAGCTTAGATTCTTAGATATTAAAGATGCTATGAAAAATATATATAAGTCATGTAATCCGTACCAATGCCAAGAACAATCGTTTCCTAGAGTACACTTTCTATTACTTTGTTCAGTCTGGTTTTAGATGTGCCAAAGGATGGATTTCCTTGAGGATATTACATTTCAGTACATCTTACTCAGGAAGTATTTCCAGGTATTTAGTGTAAAAGTTCCTTTTTTAGTACTGTTAACTTTCCCCTGCACAACAACTTGAATCAATCTTCTCCATCTTTGATGTTCAAATCTTTCGTATACTTTCAGACAGCTTTCATGTTTCCCTTTGGTCATCTCTTAGCCAAGTTAAATATTAACCCCCGTAAAAACTTTTGAGTCCGGCTAATCCTTAACTTTTTTTTTGCACTCTTCTCTGATCTTTCTCCAATTTGTTAATATATTTCTGGTTCTGTGGTGCCCAAAACCTAACCCAATATTCCTATTGCACTTGTACTGTAAATGTAGAAGAGAAACTTTCATCTATTGCATCCCCTGAAAATGCAACCAAATACAATGTTGCTTATTAACACTGCAAATTAATATCTAATTTGATGCTTACTATCAGACTATAGATCTGTGGCAGAAGTTACTGGCCACTGTCTGGCAGACAGGATTCTGTGCTAGATGGATCTTTGGTCTAACCCAATATGGCAGTTCTTATGTTCTAAGTGCTGCTTTCCAAACCAACATAGAAAAGTTGACTCACCATTGTCATGGCCCTCATAGCCAGGAGTGCTACAGCAGCTATTTTTCCTTTAGAAATCTTGTTGACAATTACTCCACTCTTATGCTGGTCTCTTTCTTTTCATGTCTCAGTCCTCTGTTTGGTCATGCTGAAGTCCTCCACTTCTGGGATAATAAACATCAACAAACAAGAGTCAAAAAAATAATTTAAGACCTTGTGTCAGGTCTTTGAGCCCTGACTTTGGGACACATGAACCTAATACCCTTCTCCCCAGGCTGTGTGTTTTCCTTATCCCCTTACATCGGGAGCATCATTCCACCTTCCCAGGAGCCCATGCCCACACTCTACACTGGATTCCAATCCAGGGACCCTGGGATGTGCAGTGAAAATCTGCTTGTTAGACAATTTGCTGCTGACTGCTTGGACTCCTTCTTGCCATTAGCCTTTCTATGGGCCTTTCTCCCTCCCCCAGTCTGGTCTCTTTGTAACAAGAGACGCTTTGCACGGAGCTTCTCCCCATTGATCCACATCCTACACTTGTCCCAGGGTCAGCCACAGGAACTTGCTCCAATCGTGTATCTTTCTTCCACAGGCTACCTCCTCAGCTTGCAATCTGAGGATGAGAGCTTTGAGGTGTAGCAGGGGGCTCCAGCTTTGGGAGTGTCAATGAATCTGATCATTTCATTAATCCTCTGCTTCCAGAGCATGAATAAAAGGTGACAAACAAGACTGGATCTAGCCCACATTACTATGGCATCACCTGTGGATAATTCGCCATGGTGTATGATCCATCATTCCCTTTTTAACCCATGTGCAAGTATTCGCCATAGAAAATGCAATGTATTTTGCAAGTATAGGATTTCATAAAGTATCAAATGCCTGACCAGAATGCAAATATAACTTTTCATTATAAATACTTGCTGCTTATTGCTTATAGACAGAGCCCTACCAAATTCACGGTCATGAAAAATACACCACAAAATCTGGTCTCCCCTCCAGCCCCTTAAGAAATCTGATCTTGTGTGTGCTTTTATTCTATACTATACAGATTTCATGAGAGAGAGAGAGAGAGAGAGAGAGAGAGAGAGCAGCATTTCTTGAAGTGGAGGTCCTGACCCAAAGGGAATTGCAGGGGGATTGCAAGGTTAATTTTAAGGGGATTGTGGTATTGGCACACTTACTTCTGCACTGCCTTCAGAGCTGGGCAGTTGGAGAGAGGCAACTGATAACTGAGGGGCCAGTTCTTCAGCAGCAGCACAGAAGTAAGGGTGGCAATACCATATCATGCTGTCTTATTTCTGCACTGCTGCTGGTAGTGGTTCTGCGTTCAGAGCTGGGCTCTCAGCCAGCAGCCACTGCTCTCTAGGGGTATGTCTAGACTACATCCCTCTGTCGCCAGAGGGATGTAAATTAGACATACCGACATTGCAAATGAAGCGGGGATTTAAATCTCCCGCACTTCATTTGAATAAAAATGGCCACCATGTTTTGCCAGGTCAGCAGTTTGTCGGCAAAAAGCAGCTGTCAGGCGGGATTGGGCGACAAAGAAAGCCTTTGTCGGTTGATCCCTTATGCCTCGTAAAAATGCCACAACCCTATGACTCTTTCTGCCAAATGGATATTCCAGGCTAGTAATTAAAAGTTTGGTTACCAAATTATGGTACTGTTATGCACTGCAGAGGGTATTTTCTTAACATGATGTATTTCCCATAGTTGACAGTGTATCTGTCTTTCCTGAAACTTAAATTCTTTAACAAAAGTGGACAGACAAATATAGATGTGTAGACCATCTCTTGCACAAAACATACCACAATCTGTAATTCTGAGTTGCACACATGAGGGTTAGATTTTTGCAATTGCAATTGCATAAGATACTCTTACAGAGAATTTTTGCTACAATATAAAGCAGAAGTAGTTTAGGTGACAAAGAGCCTGGTAGTCTCTTCACCAGTGTTAGTTGCTGGAGAATATATTCTTTAGCAAACTTTACTTGTGCATCTCTTCCCAAATCCTCTGAACAGTTAATAGACCAATAAGTAGAGGATAGATTAATACTTAATAGAGTCTCTGGTCTGCTCCCAAGTACTGATTTAGGTTGGCACACATAACATTCTTTTCAAACAGATACAAAGCTATCACAAAAACATCATTAGTTTATGTTAAAGACAGCTTGATAGGCCCTTCTAAGAAGGAAATATCAGCAGCAAGAAAAAGTGAAAAGTCTCTCAGCTTTGCGGAACAGAGGCAGTTAACAGGGAGTTTCGAGAGGGAGTTCTCCAGGTGAAGGAGGAACAAATACGGGACCCTTGAGATAAGTGACTGTTTGTAGTGTGTGTTTGTGTTTGGGGGTTATTTGCTAGTTGCCTGAAAGAAACTGTGTGTGTGTGTGTGTGTGTGTGTGTGTGTGTGTGTGTGTGTGTGTGTGTCTGTGTCTGTGTCTGTGTCTGTGTCTGTGTCTGTGTGTCTCTCTCTCTCTCTCTCTGTTTGGAGACTCAAGTGCTGAGCTGTTTGTTTGAAGGACCGTGTGCTGTGACCAGCAGTTGGAAGCTGTGAGCTTCCAAAAATGGATTTGAAATCTAGAACCCTCTGTTGATTGGTCGAGCCTTACCCAGGAGGTGGGGCTATCAGGAAGGTCAGGGCTTTATAAAGCCTGTGAGTAAGCAACCAGAGAGCTTTGCAGAACAGGGACAGCTAACAGGGAGTTTTGAGAGGGCATTCTGAAGGTGAGGTGGAAGGGGGTGAGGTACATTTGCCATTCTTTAAAACTTTTAAACTAAACTAAAACCAAAATGCATCAAATGATCTACAATAAAAGCCCTATCAATACCCTAAGTAGCTATAGGAGAAAATGCAGGTAGAAGCCCAGCAGCAGAGTGGGGGCTATCCTGTTTATTGCACTCAGTGTAGAATGTATGATTTCCTGCCTTGTGGGCAGATTGTGTATGTATGCGTTTGGTGCAAGGAGACTCTGGCCCTCAGAGACCGCATATGAGCTTTGGAGGCCAGGGTGGCTGAATTGGAGGAGCTAAGGGAGGCTGAGAGGTACGTAGATGAGGCTGTAGAACTGTCCCACATCCAAGTAGAGAGAGGTAACTAGTGGGGTCCCCCAAGGGGCTGTCCAGGGACCCATTCTATTCAACTTATTTATAAAGGATCTAGAGAAAGGGGTAAACAGTGAGGTGGCAAAATTTGCAGGTGATACCAAACTGCTCAAGATAGTTAAGATCAAAGCAGACTGTGAAGAGCTTCAAAAAGATCTCACCAAACTTAGTGACTGGGCAACAAAATGGCAAATGAAATATAATGTTGATAAATGTAAAGTAATTAAGATTGGAAAACATAATCCCAACTATATATACAATATGTTGGGGACTAATTTGGCCAAAACTATTCAAGAGAGAGATCTTGGAGTCATTGTGGATAGTTCTCTGAAAACATCCACTCAGTATGCAGCAGCAGTGAAAAAAGCGCATAGAATGTTAGGAGCCATTAAAAAAGGTATAGAGAATAAGACAGAAAATATCTTAATGCTTCTATAAAAAACCATGGTACGCCCACATCGTGAATACTGCATACAGATGTGGTCACCTCATCTCAAAAAAGATATATTGACATTGATAAAGGTTCAGAAAAGGGCAACAAAAATGATTAGGGGTTTGGAACGGGTCCCATATGAAGAGAGATTAAAAAGACTTGACTTTTCAACTTAGAAAAGAGGAGACTAAGGGGGGGATATAATAAAGGTCTATAAAATCATGACTGATATGGAATCAGTGAATAAGGAAAAGTTATTTACTTATTCCCACAATATAAGAATTAGGGGTCACCAAATGAAATTAATAAGCAGCCAGTTCAAAACAAACAAAAGGAAGTTTTTCTTCCCTCAGTGCACAGTCAACCTGTGAAACTCCTTGTCAGAAGATGCAGTGAAGGCTAGAACTTTAACAGGATTCAGAAAAGAGCAAGATAGATTCATGGAGATTAGGTCCATCCATGGCTATTAGTCAGGATGGGTAGAAATGGTATCCCTAGCCTCTGTTTCTCTGGAAGTAGGTGACAGGGGAGGATCACCTGTTGTGATCCCTTCCTCTGGGGTATCTGGTATTGGCCACTGTCAGAAGACAGGATACTGGGCTAGATGGACCTTTGGTCTGACCCAGTATGGCTGTTCTTATGTTTCTTATGTCTCATACTTGCTTCTCTTTTTATGTTCATCTCCCCTAATCTAATCATTTAAATTTAAGACTTCTTCAGTCATCCAGTACATTTAAGCCAAAGCCCCAATATAGACAATCTACTCTATAACAGCTGAACAGCTTTCATATGGCTACTAAATAAGGGAAAGAACACAACAAAACCATAACAAGTATCAATCTATTTATCCATTCATTTGTACCAAACTCATGAGCCAAAATTTGAGGAGTCCTTATTTAAAAAAAATAAGTTTTAATATTCTCCAATAAACAAATAACTACGGAATTCCAAACATCAGGCCCTTGATATATGAAGGGTACAAAATTCATTTCAATAAACAACTTTTAGCCTATCAACAAATTTATATTAGACGAGAAAATATTTTCTGTTATCAGATTTTATTCAGATTTCCCCCTGCTAAAAAGAACATAAATATCTATTTTGCATGCCACGACTATCCTATTGTTAATTATAACAAATCCAAATAAATGTAATGACTTATAACAATAAAATTAAACAATAAACAATAAAACAAGATGAATACTTGAGCAGTAATATTAATGAACCATCAATGACGAAAACAAGTTTTCTGTTGGTTTCAAGGATACAATATACAGTAAAACTCCAATAGTCCGGCATCCAATAGTCCGGCACTCCTGATAGTCCGGCATCAAAATGGCAAGAGCCTAGTGAGTGAGCTTTGGCAAAAAATGAATCACAAGGTAACAGCGGCAGCAGCTGAACTGAGCAAAAAGGGTAAAAAAGGCTTAAAAAAACTAAAACACTACAGTATACTGTATACAGTATGTACAATAAAAAGGGTTAAGAACACTTTATATACAGTATATAATGTATACAGTATATATATATATATATATAACCAGCTTATAGTACCTCCTGATAGTCCGGCATATCTGATAATCTGGCACCACCTAGGTCCCATAGGTTCTGGATTATCGGAAGTCTACTGTACACACAACTGCATATGAAATTCATGTGTTCTCTATATTAAATACAATACCGTCTTTCCTTTGGCAAAGTATGATGAATTATATCAGTTAATTTGGGGGTTTTCTTCAGGCTCTCATAACTTAATTTTATTTAGAGACTCTGTGAAATCAGATAAATAAAGGTGAATTTTTAGCCAAAATATTAGGTCTATAATGGGTAACGACATAAATATTTAGAAGTAACTGGCCTGAAATAGCATGCTAAAGTCTTGTTAGGTACTTTTTTGATATTATGGGTTACTCTTCAGAAAGTACCTTCCGAAATACAGTATCCAGGTCTTCTCCAGGAAGTTCTAAGGGCATCCATGATGTCTCTGGCAGAATAACATCAATATTGTTTTGCTGCCATTACCAAGGAAAATGGGATGAACATGAAAAATCATTGTGAGTACAGTGCCTCCCTGCAATCTGTACATATCCCTGCAGACACAACAGGTCACAGGGTGACAAGTCTTGTCATTCCTCCAATATCATGGGCAGATGTGACAATCTCCAGAAGGGTCTCTTCTGGAAGACTCCTTCTCCAGATCCTGCACAAGAAATGTACAAGCAGGGTGATCTGACCCCATATTAAGGGGCAGTTATTCTTTGTCGGCAAAAAGCAGCAGTCTAGAGGGGGAATCTGTCGAGAAAGAAATCCTTTTTCGACAGATCCTGTATGCCTCCTGCAAAGAGGTTTACATGAGCTGTCAAAAACAGCTTTCTTTCTCGACAGATCCCCTCTAGACTGCTTCTTTTTGCTGACAAAGGGCTGAGTCAGCAAAATGTGGTGGCCATTTTAATGCAAATTAGGCATGGAATATTTAAATCCCTGCCTCATTTCCAATGTCTACCTGCCTAATCTGCATCCCTCTTCTGAGAGAGGGGTGCAGTCTAGACATACCCTGAAAAAGTACATAGCAACTATTTCTACATACAGCACTTTAAAGAAGCAAGATGTTTGCTAATGAATCTTAACTATTGTAATTTTTAAAAGAACAACAATTTGTATACTGATTTTGTTAAATCACTTTAATAGGGTTTTATTGCTGTCTATCAACAGCAAAATGTAAATTCATTTACATGAAATGTAATGTATAGTGATACTGAAAGAACTTGCACAGTAATATATGCTAGTAAGCATAACTCTTGTCATTGAGGACCAAAGTAAAAATTAAAGTGCTATCTTAAAGTAAAAAAACCCCTAATATATTACAATTTTATGTACTTCTGAGTAACCTAAGTGTTTTAAAGTAAAAAACGTCAAGAGAATACCATAGGCTTTTTAACTTACAAGTTCAAAGGGTCTCATGATAGTAGCATTATTATTCCAGTTAAAGAAAAATGTTACATTAACTTACATGTTTTGCATATGTTGTTTCACACTCCTTTTAGATCTAGCAGAAACAATTTCTGTTACTCTCTCATTTTAGCATTTCAGCAGTATGAGCCAGCAAATGAAATTATATTCCTTCCCTTTTATGGCTTTCTGCACAGTCCTGGCTTGAACAGGAGAGTTTTGGTAGATTATGATGAATCTTTAACAAGCTAATGCTGAACAGCTTAAGTTTCTATTATAAATAAATTACAAGGCTTAAATACATGATTTTGCACACTGTACAGTACTGACTGCAGCAGCAAAAGCAACACAGTATTTCTAGGACAACTGTTTATCCTGTTAACTACTTCAAAGACTTTTGTGACTGCTACCATACAAGTCATTTAACAAATATTTTTGTAAATAGCCCAGTTCTGCCCGCATTCCATCTGTGGCATGTCTGTTGAGTTCAATGGGAGTTCTACACAAAGATCAAGAGAAGATGGCCTTTTGTTTGGAAAAATCAGCAAAGGATATTATACAGCTGATTACAACAATGTTTAGGCAAATTCTTCCTTTTTTGTTCTCACTAGTTTAGAGAACAAAATGCAATCCATGCTGTCTGCCAAAATATGGGTATTTTAGGAGCTCTAGTGTCAGAGGATAGACATAAACACTTTAACAGGAAAATGGTCAAAATGCCTGCCCAAAAAAACCTCAGTAGTTATGTTGTTTTTTTAAAGCTGACATGGTTACTTGGAAAAAAAGTAATTTGTCTTTCGAGTCCATTTGACTAGTAACACATTACAGGAGAAATAAAAAAAAAGTTTAAAAAATGCGATAAGTAGAATGTTTTCACGTTTCTGCATATTTCTTCCCTTTCCAAGGTAGCTTTGCCAAAACAGATGTACAGAACACCACATCACTGGACAATGTTAATTCCTAATGATGTTGGGAATTCTCAAATGGATCTGCTAAAATGCCACCAGTTGAACTGGTACACTTATGCAAACAAGCAAAAAGTGAGAGAAGGATATTCAGAAAAAGAGAAATAACTAGAACATAGAGACAATAAAAAGAATACATAGTAGCACTGCTACAGAGCCACATGGGATTACTGATGGGAAATCATTACCAGGGATTAACATTGTAATCTTTTATTGCTAAAACATTGCTAGACTGTTTTTATAAGAATACTTAGCTTTCCTCCTTTATGAGGGAAGAAATATGCAGAAGTTGAAAAACTGAGCTAATTCTGTTTCTAACATTTTTTTCCCTTGATGATAAATATCACCACTTGCTATGCATCAAGACAACTCTTATTTTTTTTCTTCTACTCTCCATATTTCATAATAAGAAATTCTCTACACACTATACTTCTTTTCCCTCTATTATGGACAATATTTTATTGATAACGCAACAATGATAATTTTGGGCCCTCAAACAAACGATGCAAGATGTTTTAAAATGTTTCCTTTGACCCAAGATTTATGGTCCTGTTTACTGTAAGAAATTGGCATTCATTTTGCCACACAGAGCATATCCCACATTTAACATCCCTCCTGCCTATGAGTAAGGTCCCATTTTTTTTGCAATATTTTCCTGACTACTAAAAACTCTTTGATAATTCTTTTATTCATGTGTATAGACACTAAGGCTGTGTCTACACTGACATCCCTTCCGGAAAAGGGATGCTAATGTAGCACTTGAAAGTAGGAATAAGAAATCCTCCGGAAAAGGCTTTATTTTCCAGAGAATAATGTCTAGACTGGCGCTTTTCTCCGGCTTTTCCCCAAGCCGGAAAAAAGCGGCAGCCATGTTAATGCAAATGCCGCGGGGGATATTTAAATCCCCCGCGGATTTGCCTATTCCAAAGTCTACATTAGCATCCCTTTTCCAGAAAGGGGTGCCAATGTAGACACAGCCTAACAGAATAACACAGAAGAGATGTTAAAAAGCTACTACATCCATCCTATTAGAAATGAGTGAAAAGTAATTTCCATATATGTATGTTCAGCTTGTTTAGAACTTCCAATTAAGGAATGGCACTTCAGAAAATGAGATTTTTATTAGGCCTAATTTTTAAAATAAAATAAAATTTTACTCTGCTGATACTCAGGCAAAACTGTCATTGATGCTAATTGGAATTTTGCCCAAGCCAGGATGTAATAGGAACACGATAAGGACCTTAGGATTTGGCCTATCATTACGAAAGCCCAGTAGGATATTAGAGAAGGATATTAAAAGAAGAAAAAACCCCCGCTACCTAACTTATGTTCATTTCAATAGATGTGTGTGCACTACAATCTTTGGAAGATTTTACCTTTGCGATACCTGTTGAGACATCTGTGGAGCCCCCTTGAGTGGTGCCTTTATGGTGGTGTATATAGGATCCTATGACCCGCCCCACCTGTTCAGTTCCTATATCCTGGAATACTCTGACTGCAGGGACTTGGGCAGGATTTGGAATGGACATAAACCAAAACTCTCAAACAATAGCTATGAAAGGTAGGTAACGGTCTTTTCTTCTTAAAGTGATTGCTCATGTCCATTCCAATAAGTGACTTCCAAGGAGTTTCGATGAAAGATGTGTCGGAGTTCACCAAATTGCTGATTGAAGTACTGCCCTGCTGAAGACCTCATCATCCCTCACCTGTTGAGTGACAGCAGAGTGTGATGAGAAAGTGTGGACGATGGTGTTGCTTTTGGTGTCTGTCCACATATCTCTACCACAGGGACCAACCACCTGAGTCACAACATCGGGGCGTACACACCTGCACATCTACTAATTTAGTATATCCCATTAAGTGCCAGCAATTTCCCTCTACCATGTATATTGACCAAACCAGACAGTCTCTCTACCAAAGGATAAATGGGCACAAATCAGACATCAGGAGTAGTAACACACATAAACCTGTACAGGAACATTTTAACTTCCCTGTACATTCAATAATGGATTTAAGAGTAGCCATCCTTTTACAAAAGAATTTTATCACCAGATTTCAGAAGGAAATAGTGAACTTGAATTCATTTACAAGGTTAACACTATCAACTTTAGCTTGAATAAAGACCTTAACTGGTTAACACACTACAAAGGCAACATCCCTGGCTTTGATATTTGCATCTCCACATCAAATGCTGTGAATGGGATACATCCACCATGACTTAATTAGCTTCATTAACGCTGGGCCTACAATTGACAGGTAACTTACTCTGCTGTTATATGTATCCCGAATTCTGTAATTTCCACTCCAACTCATCTGATGAAGTGGGTTCTGCTCACAAAAGCTCACGATCTAATAAATTTGTTAGCCTTAGAGACTATGTCCCCATTACACACTTATTTCTAAAAAAAACTATTCTATATAATAACTATTTGGAAATAACTTTTGAAGTAGCACATCCACACTACAAATTCCCATAGAAATAGCATAGATTTACATCAAAATAGTGCATCCACACTGAAAGCCTGAATTGCATTTAAAGCCCCCTAGAAGTACTCCGGGCAGGGCAACAGGACAACAGTCATTTCCTGAGGCTCATGCTTAAAGGGGCTCCTCTCTACAGCTGTGTCTCAGACTCTTCTCCATTGCCTACGTCCTTGAGTGACAGCAAACACCACACTGCATGCTCTGGTTGCCCTTGCGGATGCCACAGCACTTCAACATGGAGCCAGAGCTGCTGCAAAGCAGTGCCAGGCTCTTAGACCTGCTACTGCAACTCCTGGAGCAGTTTATGCAGGCCACCCACATGGTGTTGCAGGAGCATAACGACCAGCCCAGAATGGGAGACCTCCTTACCCAGGCCCGTGCGCTCCTCATACACCATATACATGACCATTCTCTCCTGCACACCGTGCACCATCATTTCTGGTACCAAGAGACCAGTTTTGACTGGTGGGACCCAGATCATTTTGGAGCGGTGAGACGAACAGCAGTGTCTCCAGAACTTATGCATGTAGGATGACACCATCTTGGAGCTCTGTGAGTGGCTTGCCCTGCTCTCCAGCAACAGGATGAGACCCCCACCACCACCCAGAAGCATGCTGCCATCACACTTTGGAAGCTCACCATGCCGGACAGCTATTGCTCTGTGGAGAATCCATCTGGCATGGGGAGACTGGCTGTCAGGGCCATGCTCATGCAGGTTTGACTCTCTTACTATTGTCGTAGGAGGATGGTGAAGCACTGGGATGGGGTTCCTTAGGGAAGCAGGTGGAATCTCCATCCCTAGAGGCTTTTCAGTCCTGGCTTCACAAAGATCTGATGGGGATGGGGTACTTGGGGTTGGTCCTGGTGTGGGAAGTGGCTTGAACTGGAGGACCTCCCAAGAGCTCTAGAAACCATGTGATTCTAGGTTTCTATGATTCTACAGATGGTCAACACCATCCTGCTGCACAGGGTCATCCCCCTGGATGACGTGGAGCTCAGCGTCACTGGCTTTGCCACCATGGGATCCCCCAACTGCATGGGGATGGGGTATTGATTGCACCAATGTCCCCATCCTGGCCCTTGACCCCCATGCCTTGGACTTCATCAATAGAAAGGGGTACTTTTCAATGGTGCTGCAGGCCTGGGTGGACTACTTGGGCCAGTTCATGTATGTGTATATCAGATGATTGGGGAAGGCGCATGACGCCCACATGTTCAGCAACTCCAGCCTCTTCCAGAGGATGCACGTTGGCACATTTTTCCCTAACCACACCATCAGGGTCAGGGAGGTAGACATACTTATGTGCATCATGGGTGACACAGCCTACCCTTTGCTCTCCTGGCTAACGAAGCCCTATATGGGATGCCTGGACTTCAAGGGGAGGTTCCAGAGTCTAGTCACCTGCCTGGACCTGGGCAACCGGAATATCTCCAGGTGGTAGCAACCTGCTGTGTGCGCCACAACCTTTGTGAGAACAAGGGGGAGACTTTCCTGCCAGGGTGGGGAACGGAGGCTGAGCAGCTGGCCAGAGCTTTTGAGCAGCCGTATGCTGCTGCCATCCGGCAAGCCCATCAGGAGGCTGTGCTCATCAGAGAGGCTCTGAGAGAGTGTTTCAGTCAAGGCCATTTGTGAGACTCGCCCCCCGTGCCTCCTCACAAGGGGTCTCTGCATTGTCCCTGTGAGCCTTTCCTTCCCCACTCCTCCCTTCTCCTCTTTCCCCTTTCCTTGCAGACCAAATAAACACTTTTTGGTTTGAACAAAAAACTCTGATTTTTTATATGGGGAATATATAACTGGGGAGGGACAGGAGAAAGAACCTTGGAGGGGGAGAAGGAAGAAGAAGTGGGGAGGAATGGCTCAGGGATGGGGCTGGGACTGGCATTTACCTTGGGTGTGTCAGGACACCTTGGTTGCCCAAACAATGCCACTATCCACTGTGCATGATGCTCGGTAGCCCGGGGGGGGGGGGGGAGGGAGGAAGGAGAGAGAAGAGGCTAGGAGGAGAAGCTGGAGGACAGGGGTGGGTGCTACAGGGACTTGTGGGGGAGCAGGTGCCGGGGTGGGGCGGTGTCTGGTAGACTGATTGATAGCCATGACCAGGATCACCACAGTGGTGGTCATCAAGGACCACATGGATTCGTACTGGTGCAACAGCTGCTCCCAGATTGTTCTTCTCAGCTCCTGAGCATGCATGAAGCCAATCCCTAACCTCTGAGCTGGCACTGAAGGTCTCAGTTCAGTCGATGGTGATGTGCTTTGAGCAAGGCCACCTAAGGCCTAGACACTGAGCACTTTCCTGCAGGGGAACAGACATCCCAGAGGAGTCTCACTATGCCCATGTCCGAGGGTCAAGCAGGCATGGGAAGGTGCCAGTAGACATGGGTGGGAGGGTGGACGGGGCAGCTTTGCTTCCCTTCCATGTCCTACACACACCGGGCCTAGAAATGGTGGTGTCCAACAGAGGGAGAACTTCTGTCCCTGCCCAATGGAGGAGATCAGGGAGGGTGTTGAGGGAGGTATTTGTGAGTGGCAAACATCTCCTTCTTGGGAGAGTGATAGTGGGGTCCCCTCTTCCTCCCATCAGCAGGTTGCCATGCAGGGGATCAGTGTCCTCCACCTCATTGTGCTTGACTGGGAGCAGATGCTGCCCGAGAGTGCGGGCACGACCATGTGCCATATGCAGCATTGCTGTGTGTCCCCATGACCCCAGCCTCCTTAGTGGTAGCTTGTTATGGGAAGGTGTCCCGCCATGGAGTTAGGAGTAAGGCAGGCCTATGCAGGAACCTTGTGAGAAGGAGCAACAGGTTCCTGTGTGGCAGCTTGAGGGGACTGGGTGCCCCAGATTGGTGCTCCATGTGCACCCACATGCACAGGCTGTTGTGCTAGCCCCAGGCTGAAAAGGCCGAGTGAGGAGCGTGCAGCCCCTCGCAGCCTGCCACCTCCCCCGGTGGGTATATAAGTAAAGCAATGTTCTCTAGTAAAGGTCTAGGCAACATGACCTATGAGGGAAGGCTGAAGGAATTGGGTTTGTTTAGTTTAGAAAAGAGAAGATTGATGGGGGACATGATAGCAGTTTTCAGGTATCTAAAAGGGTGTCATAAGGAGGAGGGAGAAAACTTGTTCATCTTGGCCTCTGGGGATAGAACAAGAAGCAATGGGCTTAAACTGCAGCAAGGGAGGTTTAGGTTGGACATTAGGAAAAAGTTCCTAACTGTCAGGGTGGTCAAACACTGGAATAAAATGCCCAGGGAGGTTGTGGAATCTCCATCTCTGGAGATATGTAAGAGTAGGTTAGATAAATGTCTATCAGGGATGGTCTAGACAGTATTTGGTCCTGTCATGAGAACAGGGGACTGGACTCAATGACCTCTCAAGGTCCCTTCCAGTCCTAGTATTCTATGAACACACCTAAAGTGCCTTCCCCAGCATCATCCAAGGCCTGGTAAACTTCCTGGGAGGGGGGACTGTTCCAGGCTGATGCCCACCTCCTGGTTTTCAAGCACTGTGTCTTGGCTGGCCTGCTCCTCCTCCTTGTCTTCATAGTCCTGGTCCACAGCCCCGCCCCTCTTGGAGGATGAGGACAAGTATAGCCAGGCAGGAGCTCACAATGAGGCACGGGAGGCAACCAGCCCCCTTCCCAGGATGGCATCCAGCTATGAGTAGAATTGGCAGGTCTGGGGTCCTGCTCCAGAGTAGGAACTTTGTTCCCTGGCCTTGGTGTAGGCCAGGTACAATTCTTTAATTTCCATGCACACCTGGTCTTTAATTTTCATGTGTCCCTTCTAGACCAGGCTGGTGGCCATCGAGCCATAGATGTTGGCAATTTGGCATCTGCTGCAGAGATCCTGGAGATTAGGCTCCTCACCTCAGACCTCTAGGAGATCTAGGATCTCCACACCAGTCCATGATGGTGCCCTCTTTCACCCCTGGCCAGTGGCTTCAGAGGTGGCTGCTGGTGTGCTTGCAATGTGGGGCTCAGAAGGAGCATAGGGGTCTGCCAGGGCAGCACTGCAGGGTGCTGCTATGTAGCATAGGGCTAGCAGGGTCGGTGTAGTTCCCCAAGCCCTTCCCCTTCTGCCTGCAGCTTTAAACCCTTCAGGAGAAAGGAAACTATAGAGTTTTGAGGGGTGTGGCCAGAGTGGCCATCAGGGCAGCTGTGAGAAGCTCTGGAGGCCAATTATTTTGAAATAAGCACAGCTGAGTGTCCACACTCACCCTATTTCAAAATAGCTGTTTCAAAATAGGAGTTATTCCTCGGAGAATGAGAGGTTATTATTTCACTGTAGCAAGTCCATTATTTTAAAATAATTTTGAAGTAAAGGCTCTCTGTATGGATACTCACCTTGTTATTTCAAATAACTCTGTGGTGTACACAAGTGCTACAGGACTGTTCCTTGTTTTTAAGATTAGAGAGATTAACAACTATGTACAGGGAAAGAAAACTACCAGGAAAGCACTTGCTAAAGCAGGTTAGCATTGTACCAACCACCACCACTGGTGATAAGGAACTGAGCAGGTGGCAGGAATCTATATACTCCACCATAAAGACACCACTCCTGGAGGCTCCTCTGATAGCTAGGGTAAAAACTTCCGATGGTTGTGCACACAGCAGCACACACCTATAAGAATGGACATGCTCAATCACTCAAAAATAATGTTAAAATACATGCAAAATTGAAAACAAAACCAACCTTCCTTCCCTCCTTCCTTCCACCCAGGTAGGCTCTATATAAAAATAATTGGGTTCATCTCAGTGGGGTTTGTTAGACAGGAGGTCACACTAGATGTTTTAATGGCACCTTCATGAATCTTTAGGAGAATGGAACTGGCAATATTTGGTTGGTTCACAATTCAGTACCTAGAACACCCAACAAAAATTAACTTTAGAAAGAATCTTGGGTATTCCCTTATACTCTACTTATCTGGAGCATTTAGTTAATAAAGCAAAATATATTTTTTTAAATCTTCAGACTGTATTTGTAGACTGACTCATAAATGCCTTGATTATGTAGCACTATTTGAGACGCAGAATAGATAGTGGTATTAAGGTACATGCGACAAGATGTACTTTAGTGTTACAAGATGAGGTAGCACTGATAGTTTGTATTTTAAATTTCCCACATTCAATTCTATCAGATGCTGAACTTTATTTGAATGCAATTTTTAAATATTTTAATTTTATTTTGCTTCTTTACTGCTAACACATCACTCAGCACAGAAAAATGGCATTACATATGACCGTACTACTCTTCAGTAAAAGTACTCCAAATTATTGTAATATGCCAATTAAGTTAGAGGTTTGGGGTTATGCAAAGTGAAAATATGAAAATAACAATATTAATAATGGATTACCCTTCTGAAGTGCTCCTTTCCTTGCCATGTCTACTGGTATCCAAAATACAGATGCCCTTCTTAAAGAAGACTGACAGTGTTATTGTTGGTATTCTCAACCTTACTAAACATGGATACTGCAGGATTACTACAACTTAGCCTTACTGAGCCAATAAAAATCTGTTGCATTTATCCTGGACACTGGTTTTAAACAAGCACGAAGCCAGAGCATTTGGACCTTTTACCATTCAGACATACGAGACCTAAAATTTGGTGCCAATCGCTAGTATATAGCAGTCATACATTCAGTATATCACCTTGCCGACAGTAGTTATCTTGTTACACAAACTATTATGTTCAGTTAGACACCACTTAGCCTGTTAAGTGTTCAATTTGCTTGACAAAATTTGTCTAGATGAACTATCAGCTAATTCTTCACTGAAGGTCTATGCCAAATTCTCTCTCTCTCCCCTCCCCTCCAGCTTAAATTCAGCTGGAGCTGTCTGGAGTGGCACTCCGGTAAATAGTTTCACCCCCACTGAAGTTTTTATGGTATGTTGGGAAGGGAGGAGGATGGAGGGTATCACTGGGAAATAAGAATCTAAGATCTGTCATTCAGGATGGTGTAGCCTGTAGCTTTACACATAAAGAATCTCAAGAAAGGGTTGTGCCTTCCTGAGGATCAGTTCTTCCTTGGACTCCCCTAAGGTGGTGCGAATACTGCACTGTCCCCATTGCCAGGTTGCACTTCTCAGGCACAAGTGAGCCAATTGTGATTGGTGCCTAGACACACTGTGCACTTCCTGGCATATATTTACACTGGAAAAGATCAGATGCAGTCAACGAGATAAATAGAAAAGCCAACACATACCACCAGAAAACCCCCAAAGCTTTTTACAAATGTTGGTAAGTATCATTATCCCCTTATTATTATGATGATGATACAGTAAGGTTAAATCACTTGCCCAAATTCACACAGCAGTTTACTAGGTAAGCTGGTAGCTGAACCCAAGTTTTTGACACCTGCCGCCCTCACAGATCAATGCTTTTTAAGATAAACTAAAAATAGTTTCCAATACATTAAGCCAGCAAAACATGTGTCTCTACTTACTCTCTATTAACAGAGAATGATTTTCTCAAGGTCACATTAACCATACTGGGAACCATTAATGAGACTTTTCCTTCATCCATCTTTCACACACTCTCTCACAAGGGTTTTTCTGCATGTGATTTAACAGAAACTATTCTGTGGCAATTTAGTACAGACTGTGGCTCTTGAGTGTCATGCAGCTCATTTACAGTCATAGTGCAGCTGCCAGAGCCCCCCTTACATCCCACATTCTCCACCTACAAGACTGGAGCTCGGGACTTTTGCCCTGCAGTGGTGTGGTGGAACTAGAGGCTTCTGCTCTGCAGCAACAGGGTTCTAAGGGCTTTAGCCCAGCAGATGAGGAGCATCAGGGCAGAAGCCCTGCAGCCCAGCAGGTGCTGCCTCATGGGGCAAGTTGTGGCTATTCAGTCTGGACTCGAAATGGACAATAAGCAAGCAGCAGCTCACCTGGTGGGGGGGAGGGGGTTAGAGAGGAGAGACCCTGATCTCCTGGTAAAGCTTTGAGGCAGACCAGGATGGTCACATGGTAGAGAGAACTGAAAGATATAAAGGGATGAGGCCCACTCTTAACTAGCCATCCTGAACAAGAAAGCAAGGCTGGGCATGAAGAAGGAAAGACGAAGAGGGGGTCCCGAAAAGATTCCGATGAAAGTGCCTGAAAGGTTAAACGACAATCCAGAGAACCTGCGAAGGTGAAGTTCTGGAGAGTCTGCATGACCAAGGTAGCCAGGGTCTGATACCCTAGAAGTGGTATCAGACAGGGAGTCTGCAAGGTCAGAATCAGTACCTGTATGTTAAGCACACAGGCTCCTGTTCTGGAATCCAAATACAGCCACCTGGTGAGTGGAAAGCAGGGGGAGTTCAACTAGGATTTTGACAGAAGCATTTTATTCTATTTTTACTGCACCTTCTTTTATTTCCTAAATAGCATGCAATGAGATTTTATCCTTGTGGAACTTCTTCTTGTCTGGTTTCAATCATAGAGTCAGCAAGCACTTTCTTGCCAAAGTTGGAAGTGTTCTGGGTACTGTATAAATGCCAAAACTCATTTATTGTCTTCTTCACTTCTACGTGTCCCTAACTGAGCACACACAAATGTTTCTAGATGAATAATAAATTAACTTCAGTTGAAATAATAATTTTACATAGTTTACTACTTAAATAACTCAGAAAAGAGTACAGCGTTTTGGTTTCAGACACAGATTTTCACCTCTGTCTCTCAAAAACAATTTAAGGTGATTAGTCTATTAGTGCCTTTGTATACTTTTAAAAAATGTGTAATATGTATGGGAAAATGACCATTGCACAGGAACAAATTACTTTTCACAGGCAATTTAATAATATTCCAATATAATGGTATAGTTATAGGCTGTGTCTAGACTGGCCTGTTTTTCCGGAAAATCAGCTACTTTTCCGGAAAAACTTGCCAGCTGTCTACACTGGCCGCTTGAATTTCCGCAAAAGCACTGACTTCCTATTGTAAGAAATCAGTGCTTTTTGCGGAAATACTATGCTGTTCCCGTTCAGGCAAAAGTCCCTTTTGTGCAAAACTTTTGTGCAAAAGGGCCAGTGTAGACAGCTGAGATTTGTTTTCCGCAAAAAAGCCCCGATCGCGAAAATGGCGATCGGGGCTTTTTTGCACAAAAGCGCGTCTAGATTGGCCACGGACGCTTTTCAACAAAAAGTGCTTTTGCGGAAAAGTATCCATGCCAATCTAGATACTCTGTTCCGAAAATGCTTTTAACGGAAAACTTTTCCGGTAATAGCATGCCAGTCTAGATGTAGCCATAGTGTCCTATGCTAATGTAAAAACAGCAAGGTGTGGATTTTTAAAGTCTCTTACACATAAATCAGGAGAGTCCAGGGGAACTGCAGATGCAGGGTGCTTATTCTGGGGACGGTAGCATACTGTGATGAATTGATCGATCATGTAAAACATCAAGAACTAGAGTTAGCAAGTCTAGGAGGAAATCCTCCCCACTATGTTTATCAGATGCAAGCATAAAAATGGTAAGCCATATAAAAAGGCCCCAAGGAAGAGGACACATTATTCGATGTTCCCTTTAATCATTTCCATCCATTACAGAATACATTTTTATGTGCACCAAGGCATGTGTGAATGTGCATGACCAGTAAAAATAAAAACCTAGCAGTGGGCACTCTGCTAGTCACCTGGGCAGCATTTGAATCTCTCCTAAATGGTCTCAAGTGCTCAGCTTATGGGGAACACAGAGAATGATCATCCTCAACTTTAATACCTTTAGTACCAACTTTAATAACATTTATTTACTAACATTAAGTTATTAATGCTCATAACATTCTTGAAATGCTGTTATGTATTATGAACCAATTATAAGAGCTAGTGACTCAGATTTTCTGCTATTTGACAAGAATTTTTGCCAGTAAAGTCTCATGTTCAGTTTTGAATATTGGATTCATATTAGTCAGTCATGACAATCTGCACTGCTGCTAAATATCCATGAAAATATTCATCAATAAATTGGTCTAAAACAGTGGTCCCCAACCTTTTCAGGTTGTCGGGCGCCAGGGGGCGTGGCCGTTAGCCCGCCGGGCGCCAGGGGGCGTGGCCGTTAGCCCGCCGGGCGCCCGGGGGCGGCTCCCCCATAGCCCCCGCATGCCCGGGGCCGGTGGCCCTCCCCGCCAGCGCCGCGCGCCGGGGCCAGCGACCCCCCCACACAAGCGCCGCGCGCCCGGGGCCGGCACTCCCTCCCCCCCCCGCAAGCGCCGCGTGCCCGGGGCCGGCACTCCCCCCCCCCGCAAGCGCCGCGCGCCATGTGCCCGGGGCCAGGCCAGCCCCGAGCACCTGGCAGGCGCATGCAAGTGCCCCCGCGGGCGCCATGGCGCCCGCGGGCACCGTGTTGGGGACCACGGGTCTAAAATGTAGTGCCATTATTATTGTATTTGTCATTTGGTATTTTTAAAGAGCAGTACCTGTACTATTCTTCTGGACAACCAGCCATAAAACAATACAAAGAGCGGTGGGCCAGACAGTGATCTCTCCAGCACATAAATGCAAGGAAATAAATGGGATGTAAAACACCAACTTACTTCCCTGTGTCTGTGCAGCACCATTTCCTGTGTGTTGCATATCACTGCTATGTCTCACCCCATATGCAGATGGGCTGGAGAAAGCAGAACCTTGACCGTGGCCCCTCAGCATGCCTTGTGGCATAGTAAATCTGTCATAATTTACTGGGATTAATTTAAAAATAATTTAGTGACTAATAGTTGAACCATTTTACAGATGGGCACTTTGGCTGAAAGGGCAGATTCTGTCCTCAATTGCAAACTGATAGTTCTTTGTGATGGCAGAATTTGTGCCAATTCAGAAAAAGCACATACCAATGCAAATCCCATTGACTTCTGTGATTTCGAAGGCTGAAAGTTAAGCACATGCTTAAAGATCTTGCTGAGTCAGGCCCTTCTTGATTTGCTCATGACTGTGCCAACATCAGTAATGCCAGAAGAACCTTAATTCCACCTCTTAGTGCATATGTTTTAGGATACTGTCATTAACGACACAACCACATACTATTCTTTCCACTAATTTGACAAAGAATAATGCTTATTGTAAAAGTGTATTAACAAAAAAAGGCACCACCCAGATATTAAGCAGATAACTTCAGAAAGGTGTTTTGTATTTGAGATTATATACTGAGTCGTTACAAAACATTAGAAGGCTGCATTGGGCTTTAAGTATAAATTGTCAAAGGCTCAGGCAATATAGGCACCAAATCTGAAAATTCACTAAATTCCATGTATTCCTCCCATTGGCTGTAAGGGTCCTACTTGTATTGGCAAAACATACCCAGGACTACAGTTGTTACTCTTGTAAGTTATTCCGAGGAAGTGCTACCTCAAGGAAGTCAGTTGAGCACAACAAGAACTAATGGCTCAACTAGTACAAAACACATCTTGGAACTCTCAACCCAGCAAAATCTATGCCAAAGCTTGGAAGCTTTGCTTTTAACATTCCTGTTAAAGATTCCTAAATCCCTGCCATCTGAGAAAGTTCTAGCAGGCATACTAGAAAATATGTAAGCAGCAGTCTCCTTTTTGGATACATAGATAAGGTACCTAATTTAGGAATGAATATTTTTCATGCCTCCCTTTCTATGCTTCTACAATTCTTGGCAGCACTGTGCCAAAACAGTCATTCATACATAAAGTAGAAGGCTTTGCATACTTTTCTGTCCCATAGTTGAAGAATGTTCTTATAAACAAAACTAATACAGACAGTACTTTCTCTTCCATCTTTCTCTCTGGAAGCCATCTAAATAAAATTACAATTCAATCAGGTTCCTGAGAAAACATACAATATACGTCTACAAAACAAATGAGAAAAATCACAGCTGCAAACAGTGGTAGTATAATAAAGGTTAGTATTGGATTTGTGAACTCAATACAGAATACTGGATGGGTTAACAACGTTTTTGCTATTAGACTTGATAATGGGCAACTCGTACCAAATTCCATGAATGTTAAAAATGGAAGACTATTTGCACAATGACATGTTTTTGTCCATGAGAAGATATTTTAATTCACTGAAGAATGAGAAGGCAGAGTTTTTATTTTTGGCAATGCAGCGATTGCCCACTTGAGTAACCCTGAAGTGTTTGCCCAGAAATCAGCTAGCACCTCCAACAGATGAGATGTTTACAAAATCAATAAAAAGATACTGGGTGAAATGATACTTGATCTTGTGTAAGGTTCCCAGGGAGGAGGGGGAAGGGAAAGAGAGCAAAGAAGCTTCACTAGTTGGCGTCCCTGGAAAAAATGGGCATAATGGTAGCTCTAGATCTCCAGATTTAAAACTGGGTCTGATTCAGGTGAAATCAAGAGGTAAAATATTACAAAATATTAATTTCACAGATTTAAACTACATATTTCTGCATAAAAGTAACTGATATGCCTATAAAAAAACCCAGCATCAAATACTAAATATCAGGTTTTCAGAGTTCTGACATTTACAGAATTCACTAGTATCAACGTTCCTTGTGGGCTCATTTTGTATTTGTAACTGAACAAAATTTCCACTTTATTTCCACATTTCAATGTTTCAAAGCTAACAACGAACATTTCAAACATTGCAGGCAGAGTATAATTGCATGTGTAAGTTGATAAACACACAAGAAAGACTCAGACCAGAGATACTAGATGAACTACTGAGTTAAGTGGCTGTGTTTTCCCTGATATTGAAATGGGCCGGAATTCCAACCCTACTTTCTTTGTGCTAGTTAATCTTAGCTGTAGCTAGCAGAGTTTAAAGCAGTATGGAGCAATACTACAGAATGATTATTATATTGCAGAAGGAATCTGTGTATTACAGTTTATAGTTCAAAGCTAAAAATAGGATATTGTGGTTTAACCCAAATATTTAGACACTTACTATTACAGGCTTGAAATAAAGTCTTTTAATGTTATGACTGGAACTATACTCCTATTTCCAGAGATTTTTAAACTCATCCATGCAAAGAGATCCCAGCATAAAGTTACTTTACAAACTATTATGTACAGTAAGTCTCTTTGATCTTTTATGAGGATAAATTCAACAGTGTGTTTGCAAGCAGGGGAGCCAACAGCCTCCACGGGCCCCTGGGAAAGGTGGGGCAGGGTTTCAGACAGAAGGGGTGGGCCTGGAGGCTGTGCGCCATCCGCAACTCTGCGTGCTGCCCGGAACACATGTCATGGCACTCCTCCAGCAATTTAAAGGGCCCAGAGCTCTGGCTGCCGCACTGCTGCAGTAGCAGCTGTGGTGATCTGCAGCCCCAGGCCCCTTTGAATCGCCTGGCCCTGGGGCAACTGCGCCCTTTGTCCCTGTCAGCAGACCTGTTTGGAACATGCTTCTAGTGTTTTGTCTCTCCCAGCCCAGATTACCCGTGTCTAGACCCTTTAATGACTGCCTGTATCCTAAGTAAATGTCACATCCTCACATTTCATTACTTTAAATTACATCATTCATCCAGATCCTGATCAGTCTTGAAATCAGGCCCACCAGCAATGGGGGCAGCTGCCCCAGCTCATTAAATCGCCATTGGAGAACCACGCGGCTCCCTCTAAGCAGCTCCCAGGGCTGCTAAGGAGTAGCTTAAGGAGCATGGCACAGTGTGCTCAGGGCAGTGCTGAGATGTGGCTGCACCCACCCCACCCCTTCCAGCTGAGGCCTTGCCCCTTCCAGGAGCATGGAGGCAGGCCCCCCCTCCACTACCAACCATGCCTAGGGGCCCAGCAATTCTGTCCACCCCCATGCTTGAAATTGTTATTTACTGATGTGAAATGTCCTCCAAACACATGCATTTAAAAAAAATCGGTTGCTGTTTTCAAGAACTTAAATAGCTAATAGTTATCAAAACACTGCATTTCTTGAACAACCAAAATTCCCACAGAAATCAACAGGAGTTTTAGATGTACAAGCAAATCCAGTAAGACCCCCATTTTGCTAGGACATAAATGTGTAAGCTAACACCATTCCCTTAGCTGTGTGTATTTCTGCTGCAGTTTGCTCTTGCTGAATAGACAATGGTGTTAAATGTCTGCTAACTGCATGAAAAAAATCAGTAAGGGAAAATATTTTAGTTTCTACTTTTTAGGAGGATTGAGCAGATGATGCAGACTATTAAGGAAGTTACTTATGGTGCCCTTTTAAAAGGATAACCATCCTTTGACTCATCGGGAATGAAGAGATAAATATAAATTTGCTGTAATGTATTTCAAAGTATGTGCCTCATTTCTGTGAGATATATTTAGGAGATGCAATGAACCCATTAAAATAAGCTATCCATCTGATTAGATATGAAATAATCTGAAATGTATTTCTGTAACTTGTGTTCCAACTGTGTATAAGTACTGCTTCAGATTAAAATATGTATTTTTAAGATGGTACCTTACAGTTATCCTGAAATTTAGAGGAGACTCAACTTTTTTAAAAGTCCTTTTTAATAGGAAATACTACATGCTACTCCTTAGCAAAGAAATCTTGCTATACTCCATTTACTGGCTCACTTATGGCTCTTATTCACTTTATGTGACAGAGAGAGGGGAAAAAATGGCAGTTTGCCATTACCAACTAACATTAAGAACTTTGAAGCCTTAACACGAACCTTATACCTAAATTTAGCATTTCAGCTAAATTACTGTATTTTGATATATGATTGATTATTTTTACATAGCAGAATTTTTCTTTTGCATTTGTAGGGTATAATTTAAAATCACTGTATAGTCATATTCTGGTCAAGGAAAAACTGGTATCCTCGATTTCAAAAGTCACATTACTGGAGGTTTTCAGGTGTACGAAGGGCAAGAAATTCAAATTAGCTTCTGCGGGAACTGGAGCTGCTCACTGCTTCTGAAAAAAATCAATCTAATTTATTCCAGTCTAGAAGCACCTGACTGGACATTGGGTCACACCACCTCTAGGCAGCAATGTGGCAGTGAAGTGATGTTTCCTGGCAAATACGAGTCACACAGAAGATCATTTAAGCTATACAACAGCACATTGGATTGGACTTCACCCAAGTACTTCCATAATTTAACAATGAAGAACTCCCGTTTTAATTCCCTACCAAACAGCCTAAGAGAAGAGTATGAATGAGAGCTACAGTGTTGGTCAGCATAACTTGTCACTCTGGGGTGTGCATAAAACACAACCTCTCCAAGGAGACATACTTTATATTAACAGAAGCATGTATGTGCACAGCACTGTGTTGACAGGAGAGCTTCTTTTATTATGCTGCAGCACCGTACATGTAGGCACAAGAGAGAGCGAGCGCACAATGCCACGATAATGAAAACATTGTTACCAAGGGCCACGCACACAGACAGAACAAACTAACCAATATATTTCAAAGACTGTGTTGCAATCAAATATAATCAGACAGAACTTTTAATTAGATAGTCCACATGATCCTGCAAATGGGCTCTGTTACGGGGCACACTCACCACAATGGTGACTCCAGCTGGTTGCTCTGGGAATTAGCTGGTTGACTCGCTGGACACCTCCCTCTAGCTAGTGTCTCCCTGTGTTCCTCTTTGACCACAGTGTCCTCTTCAAGACACTGCCTTCCGACAATGTTCACTCCAGTCTCTGAGCCCTCTTCCGTGTGTGTGTGTGGGGGGGGTTGTTGTTTACCCAACTACACATGCCAGGGTCCTCCCCTCCCAAGGGGCACCCAGTTCTTCTTCCAGAGAACACGAAGTTCCCCTGTACCCTCCTTGCCTCAGTGACCCACTGTCAGGCTTCATCTAGCCCCTGCCTCAGGGGCAAACTGCCAGTGATGAGTGGCTATTTCAGGCTGTAAACTTGGCTGCTTCAGGCCCTGCAGCCTGGAAGCTTGCTTAGCCAGAGCTTCCCCAGCTCTGCTCTACCACCAGGAAGCCTCCTACTTCCCTGGCAGTCAGGTCCCTACTGCTTTCTATCCAGAGCAGCAATAAATTCTCCCTCTCCTTCCAGGAGTCCTTTATGTAGCTCCCAGCTGGGCCCTCAATAGCCAGAACTGCCTCAGCTGGGGCTTCGCTCTCAGGGCTGGGGTTTTACCACTTTGTCAAAGTGTAATGACTTAAACCAGAGGTTCTCAAGTATGTGTAGGGGGAAGGGCATGTGAGAAGCACAGACTGCATTCTGGTTGGGAGGGGGGGAGCACATGAGGTGCTTTAAAAAATAAACATTACTGTGCACATTTTACCCCCAGCAATGACTAACTAGCAAAACTGAATCCTCAAGATATATTGGGTGTGTCTAGACTGGCAAGATTTTGTGCAAAAGCAGCTGCTTTTGTGCAAAAACTTGCCAGCTGTCTACACTGGCCGCTTGATTTTGCGCAAAAGCACTGATGCTCTACAGTCCGAAATCAGTGCTTCTTGCGCAAATGCTTTGATGTTTCCATTCAGGAAAAAGCCCTCTTGTGGAAATATTTTTGCGCAAAAGGGCCAGAGTAGACAGGCAGCTAAGACGTTTTGCGCAAAAGCAGGCTAAACGGAAAAAACTCCTAGTGGACGCTCGGAGGCTCCGTAGCCACAATCAGTTCTCGGACTTCCTGGTAACCCGAGCCTCCTTAAAGCAGGCGCAGGCTGCTGAGGTCACAAGGCAGGAGCCCTCTGGCCACAGCTCTGCCATGTGGCCTCTGCCATCCAGCAGACACCCCCCCAAGCACGATGGCAGCTCCAGGTGGGATCAGCCACCCGCACCCCCAGCACAGGAGGCCCCTAGGGCCAGAAAAAGAAGGGCCCCATCCTGGTCCCCGGGGGAGCTGGAAGCCCTCCTGGACCTCTGGCAGGAGGAGGAGGCCCTGCACGAGAGCTGCTCCCGGCGCCGGAACGCCGACATTTTTTCCTGCATGGCCCAGGCGCTTGCCCAGCAGGGCCATCCAGCCTGGACCCTGGAGCAAGTCCGGGCTAAAGTAAAGGAGCTGCGCCTGGGCTACGTCCGGGCCAGCGAGGGCCAGGGGGCAGAAGCCGACATCTGCCCCCATTACCAACGGCTCCACACTATCCTGGGCCAGCCAGCACCAGAGGCATTGGATGTCCCTGTGGACAGCGCCCTGCCCCCCCGTCACCAGGACCACCGAGGCGGGGGAAGGAGACACCAGTACGTCGGAGGACGAGGCCGGCACTACCACCCTGCAGGCCCCCTCCGGCAGCCCCGATGTCTACTGTGCATCCTCAGAGGCCGGGGAAGGATCCACCGGTGAGTATTGCACTTTGCACTCACAAGGGCGGTGAGGGGGCGGGATCCAGGCACCCGGAGGGGGAGGGGGACAGCATGGCACTCAGGCCACGTGAGCTGCACGCTGTGTAGCATTAGGCAGAAAGCAGCATGTGCCGCCTGGTGACCGAGCGGGATGTGGCCACGGCAGGCAGCTGCAGGGCACGCCTGGGACCATGCTGCTCACACACATCCGGCAGGACCAGGGGGGAAGGGTGGATGCCGGCTAGAACCAGCCAGGGTCCTAGGGACTCAGGCCAGAGCCCGCACCTCCGCAAGGTTCCAGCACGCAGAACGGCAACACTGTCCCATGCCTGGCTGTGAGGCACAGCCAGCTGCTCTTGGGAAAACCGCAGCGACACAGCCCTGTGAGCGTGACCCCACTGAGCCCCTCGCCTGCTCCCGGTGCCTTGGCTGGCCCCCCGAGGGAAGTCCCCACTGCGGCCACACATGTCCCTGGGCTACATGTGTGAGGGCTAACGGGGGGTGGGGAAGCGCTTGGGCCGGCCGTAGGATGGTACACTCCCCAGTCACCCCTGGTTCGGTCCAGGAGACATCCCACGCGATGGGGATCTGAGAGCCCAGACCACGTCTGCCAGATGTGCTCCCAGGCACTGTGTGGGGATTCATCTCACTCCCTGTCAAACACCACTGATTAGCCCAAAGCCTCACAGTCTCCACCGGCAGGGAGTTCCACAGGTGAACACAACACAAGTGCCCTCTCACACTCCATGGGGCCAGGACACAGACCAGTGGTTACAATACATGGAGGAGGACCCTACTCCAGGGGCGCTTCTATATGTAAACATACAACACGGGGGGAAGGGTGGTAACCGAGTGGGCTCAAGCCACACCAATGTGGTGTCACCTGGGCTCGGGTGGAGGGCATGAGGTGTGGGGACAGTGGCTGGGCTGCCTGACTGACCCATCCTTTCTTCTTTTCCCTGCAATGGGACCAAGCACAAGCCGGGGACCCTCAAGTCCTGCAGCAGCAGCGGCAGCAGCAGCACCCCCAGCCGCCCCACCACCGAGGCAGCAGCTTCGCCACCGTGACCAGCTCCTTCGGCGCCAAGTGCAGGCCGTCAAGTGCGTCGAGGCAGCCAGCACTCGACGTGTGGAAGCGGACCTGCAGTGGCGCCAGGAGGCCTGGGGCTCCTTCCAGGCCCAGTGCATCCGCATGGCGCATTCGATTGCCACCCTCACCGCCCATATTGGCCATGCCATCCATTATGGCATGGCCTTACCCCATGCCCCCGCCATCCCTCTCCTAGCACTGCCCCTGCCCCCTCCTACAATGGCCCCTCCTGCTCCTCCTGCTCCTGCTCCTCCTGCCCCTGCTGCTCCTGCTCCTCCTGCCCACCTCCCTGTGCAGCCATCCCCGATGCGGCCTGCCCCCCATGTGCAGGTCCGCTGCCACAGGAGCACTCGCAGGGACCACCCCTCTGAGGAATAGCTCCTACCCTCCCAGTTCAAGATCTCCTCCACCTCTCCCCCTTGTAAATAAAAACATACACGTTTTTTCTGTTAAATACAAAACTTGTGTTTGGTGTTTATTGGGAGGGGAGAGGAGGGGGAATAGTAGGGGATGGGAGGGAGTTGTCAAGGGAGACCGAGGTGACCATACTATGGGGCCTGGGAGAACATGTATGTTAGGGCCTCCTGGATGCGCACCCCATCCTGGTGCGCCTGGCGGATGGCAGCTGTGTGGGGCAGTTAATAGCCCTGGCCCTCAGCTGCCATCCATGCAGGGAGGAAGGCCTCCTCACTCCTCTCCACAAGATTGTGGAGCATGCAGCACGTAGCCACTACCTCCAAGACAGGTGAGCAAAAACCGGAAGCGGGCTTTCAAGCGGCTGAAGGTGCACTCCACATGATTGCGGGCCCGGTTGAACCGGGCCCGGTTCTGGTCCGGCCGCCCCGTGTAGGGCCGCATTAGCTAGGGCTGTAGGGGGTAGGCCGCATCCCCGACGACACATATGGGCATAGGCACATCCCCGACAATCAACTCCTGCCGGGGGATGTAAGTGCCCGCCTCCAGCCTGCGAAACAGGCCAGAGTTCCGGAGGATGCGGGAGTCATGTGCCCTGCTGGTCCAGCCCGCATAAACGTCTAAGAAGCAGCCACGGTGGTCCACGAGGGCCTGGAGGACAATCGAGCAGTACCTCCTCCTGTTCATAAAATGGGCCGCTCGATGCTCTGGGGCCCAGACGGGGATGTGGGTTGCATCCAGGGCTCCCCTGAAGTTGGGGAACCCAAGGGCAGCGAAGCCGGCCAAGGTAGCATCCACATCGTGCAGGCGGATGACTCTTGGCAGCAGGATGTCGTTGATGGCATGGAAGACCTGCAGGAGGGTGCAGAGAAACACAGGGGAACACGTCACATAAGGGAGGGTGAGTGTGTGCTCCCTTGGGCCCTCCCTCCCCCCCATGACGCCCTCTGTGTTCACACACACACACATACCAGGACCTCCTCGCCCCACCGGCCCCCATCCTCCCACCAGCAGGCCTGTGCAAGGGAGGGATGGCCCAAACCCCTGGGTGACCCAGCCTGGAGTCTTGGCTGCCCCTGGGCATGGAGTGCAACACCCTTCCCACACCACACTTCCCCTGGGACTTACCTCCATCACGACGACACCGAGGGTGGATCTGCCCAACCCCGAAGTGGTGTGCCACCGATCGGTAGCTGTCCAGGGTGGCCAGCTTCCATAGTGCGATGGTGATCCTCTTATCGATGGGGATGGGGGCCCGCAGCCGGGTGGTGGTTCTCTGGAGTGCAGGGGCGAGCCAGGCACACAGCTCCAGGAACATCCGCTTTCACATGAGAAAGTTCCGGAGCCATTGCTGGTCGTCCCATTGCTCCAGGACCAGTCGGTCCCACCAGTCCGTACTGGTGTCCAGTCTCCACAGTGGCCTCTCCATCCTGGGGTGAGGATGCCACAGGGACGCCATGGCCTCCGTGGTGAGGGAGTCCAAAGTGTTCTGTGCCTCCTGGTCCTGGAACAGAAGGGCACCAGCCTGGAGCACCAGCTGCAGGCACTCCAAAATGGCCGGTATGGGCCAGAGCAGGCACATGGCCACCCCTGGCTCCATGGCACAAAAAATAAGGGAGATAAAAAAAAAAAAACAACAAGCAAAGGCACTAGGTGACAAAAGGCAGTGGTGACCAAAAAGGCAGAGGGCAACCACCAAAACTGCTACGGCTGACAGTCCCTGCAATAGGTCCTATAGCACGCAGAAGGAGAGAAACGGCTGTCCAGGGAGATCCCTTTAAGCACGTGTCTCAAAGGAGCTCCAGCCCCCGCCCCTGGAAAGGGCTGGTGTCCTTTTGCCCTCTGCAAAATGGTTCTGGGCTTCTGCTTTTGCGCAAAAGCGTCCCACCAATGTAAACGCGCTTCTGCGCAAAAGCGTCTCATTATAACGATAACGCTGGGACCAATCTAGATGCGCTTTTGCGGAAATACTTTTAATGGAAAAACTTTTCCGTTAAAAGCATTTGCGGAAAATCATGCCAGTCTACACGTAGCCATTAGGTCCTCAGACAGCACTGTGCAGTTTGATAGATTTCTGTTAAGCTTGTATGACACTATACAAAGTCATTGTCTTCTGTACATTCATTTGTTAGCTACAGCAAAGTGTGTATATTTAATTGAAAGCATCAACCATAGTTGTAGTTTTGTTTTTTCTTTTATTACAATGGATCATTGTCTCTATTTGAATCAATGACTTACTGTTGTTAATATTTAGTGAGAGTTTATTTCTTTTTATTTGTGTGGCAGTGAGGGGGGGTATAAACTACTACAGACCCCAAAAAAGGGTGGGGCACAATCAAATAAGAGTGAGAACCACTGACCTAAACAAACCAAAAGCAAACAGATAATCCATTGTTTATTTCCCTATGGCACAACAACCTTAAAATGCAGTAGGGCTAAATATTATTTCAACTTGTAAATGCTAAGGGCCTTCTTCTAGGATTGCTTACTCCTGAGCATTATGCTTTCTGCAGTATGCAGTCCCACTTAGGAGCACATCCCGTACTAGGTACTGCACTCAATAAGAAATGTTTACAATAACCAGTTCCTAAAGAAAAACAAAACAGGATCACTGTTTTTTAAAATTTTAGTTAGAAGATAGACAGACACCCCCCACACAGACAACATATATTATCCCTACAGAATAACATTACTTTTACAAGAACCTGGTTTCACATATTAAACCCAAGTTGCATTTTATTACCTTGTTGAACCAACATTTAAACAACAAGGCTCTGTCTACACGGCACTATCGTTCTCAATAAGATATGCAAATGAGGCGTGGGGATGAACATCGCTGCATCTCATTTGCATACCTAATGAGCTTCCATTTTGCAGCATGGGCTTTTGTGCAAGAAGGAGCTGTCTATACTGCTCCTTCTTGAGCAAAAAAAACCACTCTTGCACAGAGCCGTTCTACCACTTATTTTCAGGAAGAATGGCTCTGCGCATAAGGGTTTTTTTTGTACAAGAAGGAGTTCTTGTGCAAAAGCCCATGCCACAAAAATGGCGGCTCATTAGGTATGCAAATGAGATGCAGCGATATTCATCCCCATGCCTCATTGCATATCTTATTGCGCAACAATGTGCAATGTAGATGTAGCAAGAGTATACAGCTTTATTGCAACACTTGCATTCATGGGAAAGAGATTTGACATGACTGGGCTACGAAGGATTTTAGTCCCCCTTTAGCTCTCTTTAGCTATTGATGGATCCACCCTCCAGGAACTTTTCTAACTCTTTTCAGAACACAGTTATACTTCTGGACCACAGCATGACCTGATATTGAGTTCCACTGATTGTGTTGAGTGAAGAGGTACTTCCTTATGTTAGTTTAAATCTAATGCTATTAATTTCATTAGTGATTTCTGCTTTGAGTTACATGAAGAGATAAATAATATTTCATTTTTCATAGTGTCCATGTCCTTCATGATTTTATAGCCCTTTATCATTGTTTTCCTTTGTTGTCTCTTTTCGAAGATGAACAATCCCATTCATTTTAATTGTTTAGTACCTACAGATCCCCATGAAATCAATGCACATTCAGAGCCCTCACTAACTTCTAGGAATAGACTTTTAATTATCCATCATGAGTCTAATATGCATACATTTGAAAAAGCAATGGGTTATGCCCACAAAAGCTCATGATACCATCTACATGTTTTGTTATTCTCTAAGGTGCTGCAAGACTATTCGTTGTTTTTTAAAGTTTTTCCAGTTACAGACTAACTCAGTTACCCCTCTGAAACTTAACTAGACTATTATTACTAATGAAATACTATTCAAATAAAAAAAAACGAGGAAAAAATAAAGAACAAACAAGCAGGAGGAAAGACAGGAGATGAGTACAGGTTACAGAAGAGAAGTGATCACAGAGACAGCACCTAGAATAATGTGCTTATAATAATTATTCATTTTTCAGAAGCCAAAACACACTGCACCTGACTAAAACCTGAGTGATTAGTCATTATATGGGTGATGGATAGTGATAGGTTTGGAGAGGCTAAATCCATCCCATCAAAAGGAGACCAATGTGCAGAGCAACCACAATGGGTTACCAAAGTGTTCCCTCTAAGCTGTGCTGCAGCAGAGCTTCACAGGTGATTAATCAGCCCCACCCAGTCAGAGGCTCAAGGCTGTGTGTATGAAGCTCCCTGATTGGGTGGGGCTGATTAATCACCTGTGAAGCTGTGCTGCCACACAGCATAGAGGGAATATTGGTTACTAGGCCAGCCGATTGGTTGAAATAGCATCCACAGATCCTTTACCCTACTCATAAGGCAACTTAGAGCCATATGAACATAGATTCTGTGGTTCTTCTTCTAGCCTACTGCATCACTTACTTGCATGAGAGATCCTACTTCATTGCCATTCAGCCAGCAGCCTATTCCCCCTCCCAGTCCTAATCTAGGGTTTAAGTGGTGTGGGAGTTTGATGCCAGTCTTCTAACACACCAATGTGATTTTGAACACATAGCAAAAGCTCAGACATGAGCCTGTATAAGCCAGACAGCTCTGAAAATATTCCCACTCCTCTTTCACACAGATATTTCTAATTTTAAAGCACCTTCTCATATCAGAGTTACTATGTAGAAAAGAACACAGTAAAGACTTCTCTGATAATAACCTGACAGAAACTGAACTGTATTTACTAGTCCCACATAATATGCTAGAACACCAGAAGTGTCACACAAGTCAGAGTGTACACAGATGCTCACTTGTTGGGGAGAAAAATAAAGATATATTCCAGCTATTTGCCAGCAGGACCTTTTCTTTTAAGGTAGAATATATTATAATCTTAGGCTATGTCTACACTACCAAGTTATTTTGAAATAAGTTATTTCTAAATAATAACTCCCAAAATAACTATTTTGAAATAGCACATCCACACGACAGGGAAGCCTTGAAATAAGTCCGAGGCAGGCTCCCTTAGGGTATGTCTACACTGCAGAGCTTTACTCAAAATAAGCTACACAAACTGAGCTATGTCAACCGCGTATCTTATTTAGAAAGAAGTGCTGGGTAGATGCTCCCTATTTTGAAATAGAGCACTCTTCCTCCAACTTCCCTTTCTCCTCATACAAGGAGGGTTACAGGAGTCGGAATAAGACGTCCTCCAGCTTGACAGTGTTATGACACTATTTCGAAATAACTGCTTGCTGTGTAGATGTGGACTAAGTTATTTTGGAATAGCGCTAGTTATTTCGAAATAGTGTTGCAGTGTAGACATACCCTAAATGTGGAAGCACTCCCTCAACATCTAGCCCCAGGAAACACTGGTGAGTAGTTACTTTGAATGACTCTGGGGAATAGTTATTTCAAAATAGCAGCAGCTGAGCATCCACACTAACCCTATTTCAAAATAGCAAATTCAAAATAGGCATTATTCCTCATATAATGATGAGTTATTATTTTGAAATAAACAGTTATTTCAAAACAATTAAAAAAATGAGTTTGCTGTGTGGACACTCACCTTGTGATTTTAAAATAGGAATAACTCTTTAGTGTAGACATGCCGTAAATGACCAATTTCAGCCCACTGTATTGGTGAAGACATTCAATATTAGAGTCTGGTGATGAAAACTCCAGCCTGTTTTTTCACTTCCCCAATTACTTCAGAAATATTTTCACTATTTTGCTAAAATAATGTATTTCCATGTAGAACATGAACTGCATCCTTGCTTCAGTTAACAGAATTACTGGTGACACAACTCTCTTTTTCAGCCACACACACACATACACACACACTGACTTGTCATATTTACAAATGTGTATCATGTTTTTTGTGCATCTACAGTTATATGCCATTGCCACAGTTCCTGAGTTAACTGACTTCATGATCTCCTTGAGAACATCCCACTTAAGTCTCAGGCAGTGCTTAAGTTGTAATGAAAGAGGTGTTGGGGCTGAAGCTATTTTTTATATTCATAACTGATGCAGCAAGCTGGGACTATCAACAGTCAAGCCTAAAGGTGCTAGGGCTCAGCCCCTGCAATCCACCTCAGCAGATCTGACTTCAGTTTAGCACCTGGAGTTTTGCTCTCTCAGGGGCCACGACAGGTTGCTTGCTGACCAGCTGGCTCTAACAAAGCAAAGTACTATTTATTCAGAATAAAAGCATTCCAGAGAATACAGATGTTAACAGCAATAAATGGCTTATAGACAAGCTTCTCTTCCGCACAGAGACTCTGGAAGGTTTTTAAGTAATTCAGATACTTTCACTAGGCTTTTCTCTGGGCACAGACTCATGTCAGACTCTTTATGTGGGTTTCAAATTGGGTACCCAGAAATAGAATTCCAAATGAGCTGTTGAAAAGCTTAGCTAGGAGGTCCCTTTCCATTAAGCCCTTGAGACAACATTCTTTGGTGTCAGCTCTGAAGGTGAGCAGCCTAGATAAATCCCAACCTTATTACTTTTGAATTCCAGATGGCCCACTATGTGAGAGTTTCCAAATTCTATTGCTTACAGTCACATACGTACAAGATGATTAAAACAATTTAGGAAACGAGTGAGTGAAATTATTTTGTGTATCCAGCTAAAAGTACCAAAATCTACCAAAACAAACACTACCAGTATTTCCTTCATCCAAGTTTTGAAACAGTCATCTCTCCCTCTGGCACGCCAATCTGTCTGAGGTTTGTGAGCCTGGCTCTGTTTTCCAACATGTCAACCCTGTTGCTCAGTGTTCTATTATCTTTAATAGCTAGGGAAATCAGCGTCTTGTGAGCAGAAGCTGTATTCACAGCATGAATTTTTCATCTGATTTGAAGGCTCTGTGATTCTTTTATCAACAGTGAATTATATTTTTAAAGGTGTCAAGCTCACATATGCAGAACTGACAACTTTTGGTAATTGCTACTTGTTAAGAGTTTAATTCAACTATCTCCTTCACTCAGTGTTCCTGAAGAGGAGAACAACTTCATTTTTGAATAGGGGTGCAGGCATCCATCATAATATTGGTGAATTGTATCAACTGAATGTTACATGTTTCACATATTTGCTACAATGGACCAAATCAATCTCCTGTGCAAATACACTGAAGTCAGTGGTAAATTAGGGATAATCTGTCCAATTATCTACTCTCTTTCTCCCCAACTCTCTGCTTATGCTGAGAAAGATCAGGAGGAAACCCTAGAAATGCTACTATTCCTTATTCACTGCTCCCCATGCTGCCTCTCAGGTTACTTAAACAATTGAACAATTCTGTCATCAGCACAAAGGGTGAGGTGCTTAGATCATATTCAGAGGTTACACAAGAACTAAAAAAGTCCCTGAAGAACTGAGATCAAAACCCACCTCCATTCTGGTTGTATGTGAAATAGAGGAAGCCTTCTTTGATGTGACTAACATTTTTTTTCAAAGCTTTTCTTGCCATTGCCTGATTTCTTGTGGGAGATTTCATGTTTTGAACTACACAGAAAGCTGAGACTCAAAAACCAACATTGGAAAAACTCCAAAAGCCAAAATATTAAGAATAAAAAAAAGAGTTTATAGTGATACAGAACATATGGATGCAGACTAGATCTCACATACATTTCTCTCCCATTGTGCATTTTGTGCAATTTTCCTATCCTAAAATCTGTAGGTTTTATTACATGTCTGGGTTTTCTCTAGATAGATTCTCTGAAAAATGGAGTTTAGGGGAAATGCAGGGGTGTTTCTTTTCGTACTGCTTTTTGTAGCACAGGTACTTCAAAAATGAAAACTCTGAAAGAAGTTTTATGAGGGGTCAACTCTCCTTACTGAAAAGATAACTTCTTCAACAACCCAGAGCCTCCAGGCACAAGTGGGATATTGATTTAATACTAATATAATATGTACCTTGGCCTATCCTTGAGGTCTCCTAACCAAGGCCCAACAAGCCCCTACCCTGATTAGCTAGGAAATCTGATGAAATGTTATTAGGAGAGAGAGCTTTTATTTGCCATTTAACAACAATTTGATCTCCTTTTAAAAGAGTCATATCACATCTTGTTTCAGTTCTTCTGAGTTTTTATTGTGATTAACGTTTGTTGGCAACCAAACATTCAGCATCTAAGCCTAACATAAACCCAACCTAAGCTAAAACATTGAATACAATGGTTGTGTTAAGATCCCCAAATGGGGGAAATCTTAGTTATTCTGAGAGGAAAGGCAAAAGCAGCAGCTTTTCCAGCAAAAGAAATACAGCAGAAGTAATACAGAGTAGCGAAGGGATTCACCTAATAGATGCAAAAAGGATAATCTCAAAACAAATAACTTAGGCATTGAGGCAGGAAGACTTTTTTCTGGTGATTTGAAGAGATATCATAGGAAACTGTATTATTTTGATGGTATATTTTTCATGAAGAAATGTTTAATTTATATTCTTTAATTTTTAACATCTATTCAGATGTTATATAGCTTTATTTTAATGTATACTTCAAAGTAGGAATAAGAGCCTCCGGAAAAGGGCACTTTTTCCGGAGGATCGGGGCCAGTCTAGACGCTCTTTTCCAGCTTTTTTAAAAGCCGGAAAAAAGCGGCGGACATTTTTATTTAAATGCCGCGGGGGATATTTAAATCCCCCGCGGATTTCCCTACGACGACTAGTGAAATTTACATGCCCCTTCCGGAAAAGGGGCCAGTGTAGACGTAGCCACTAGGAAGAAAGGAAGGAAGGAAGGATCAGTCCAGTTTTATTTGTGGTGTAAAATTCATGATTTTTGTAAACTGATTGGAAAAGAGATTAGTTTGGATCACCCTAACGCATGCCAACAGGTAACCTTCCTTGTAAGATATGTTGTACTAGAAGAAATTTGTATTTCTTTGACAAATAGTTTAAATATGACTGTTAAATATACCTGCTAAAATGCACCCATGTAGTTAGCTATTTGTCATCCCTTCTTTAGATTAATATAGCATCATGCAACTAACAACACAGAAGAGCCTGGTGTTAGCCATCCTTCACGACTTGGATATAATCTTGCTAGAATACTGCTCCCACAGCCATGTCTTTTCACATACAGTAACTTGGATCCCCATCTATAACTAAAGAAAACAAAACAAAAATGTCTGGGAGGTTTAGGAATTTGAGTTGATAGCCTTTGTGGACCCGCTACAAGAGAGGTAGAGGAGTATATACAATTCCTCCAGTAAAAGACACTAGTACACACACTATTTGCCATTTAAAAGTCAGCATTTAGACAGAGACTTTAAATTGTATTATATACACAACAGAGCACTACTCAACCTGAGGAAGTAAAACAAACTCTGATCTTTATTGATGACAGAAAATGAGCTAAAGCATTTCTCTTCATGAGTTTAAGCAAATGTTTTACAAAGCACATGGCAAGAATATTGGTCACTTACACAGCAATTATATTTTCTTTTTCTAGCCTACTTTAAAAATGTATACATCCTGTGCTAAATTAATGAGAACTTATAGAGGATAACAATATGAAGCAATTACTTATTTACATCATTTATCATGAGACGGTACTCAAGAAAAGTCTGTACCAAGGTTAAAACATGGAACAAGGGGGATATGAAATAATCCAAGTGTGACTGGAAAAATAACAGTGATAACATCAACAAGGCAGAGGTAAAGGAGGATTATATTTATTTTAACTAAATCACATGGGGGAAAACACTTGAGGGAGCACTTTTTAAAATACATTGTTTCAGGAAAGGGAGGTCATGCCTGAATACTCTTCAGGAATTCTTGAACTCTGAGGGTAGATAAAAGGCAGCAGATAAACCACAGATATTCAGAATGGAGTGATGATTTTTTAAATGTACCGTTCAGTTTTTGAAATCTAAACTCATAGGATACATTTTAAAACTGTCTCAAACGGAACTAAAAATATGGCCAAAGGGCAAGATTGTCATGAAAACAGAATATGTCAAACTGAGAAGATGTTAATGGTGAAATACCACAGGGATGAGTGATGGATTCCCAGGTTTTTTTAATTGCTAATATAATGGATGGTTGATTGAGAAGGAAAAAAAATCTTAACTAGAAGAAGAAAATATCATGACAGATAATAGAGAAAGAATTTATGGTACGTGAGCTAATTTGTGAAGTGTGCACGTCGATGGACATATAGTAAAAAGTCTAACCACAAAGAATATAAAGAGAGGTCAAACATCTGAAACATGCCTATTCAAATGAATTGATATAAAAGACAGAGAGCCTGGATGAATACCCATGCAGGAGTCATAGAATCATAGGGCTGGAAGGGACCTCAGGAGGCCATCGAGTCCAGCTCCCTGCCCAAAACAGGACCAATCCCAACTGAATCAACCTTTGTCAAGCCGAGACTTAAAAACCTCTAGGGATGCAGATTCCACCACCTCCCTAGGTAACCCATTCCAGTGCTTTACCACCCTCCTAGTGAAATAGTTTTTCCTAATGTCCAGCCTAGACCTCCCGCACTATAATTTGAGACCATTGGTCCGTGGTTCTGCCATCCGTCACTACTGAGAACAGCCTCTCTCCATCCTCTTTGGAACCTCCCTTAGGGAAGTTGAAGGATGCTATCAAATCCCCCCTCACTATTCTCTTTTGCAGACTAAATATGCCCAAATCCCTCAGCCTCTCCTCATAAGTCATATGTTCCAGCCCCCTAATCATTTTGGTTGCCCTCCTCTGGACCCTATCCAATGTGTCCACATCCTTTCTGTAGTGGAGGGCCCAGAACTGGATACAGTACTCCAGATGCGGCCTCACCAGAGCTGAATAAAGGGGAATAATCACTTCTCTAGATCTGCTGACAATGTTCCTCCTAATGCAACCTAATATTCCTTTTTCCTTTTTGGCTACAAGGGCACACTGTTGACTCATATCCAGCTTCTCATTCACTGTAATCCCCAGGTCCTTTTCTGCCGGACTACTACATAGCCATTTGGTCCCTGAGACAGTTTCCAAGGCACATCATCTATAATGAATCAGTTTCAATATTATCAAAAATATGTATCACTTCCACTGCAAAAGCCTGTTGTAAGTTTTTATATGTGTAAATTATGATGAAAGGTGTGTGAAAAGGAAGACATACTTTGTGTCTTAAAAGTATTTCCATTTTACCCTCTTATATATGAAATAAAATTATATAGATATAAAAATCTTCAAAAGCACCTAAGTGACTTAGAACCCGATGTGCCTAACTCATATCTGAAAATAGGACTTGGCACTTCTGAAAATTTTACCCAATAACTACTGTAGAAAATAGCAAAATATATTGCTGAATCTGTTGCATGGAAGAAAGTTTAAACTTCACACAAGGCTGCATTTAAAGTGCAATAGTGGCAAAAAGATTTAATCTCTTGATAACACTATGTTCCCACAGAAACTACAGTAGGCAGCATTTCTTGCTCTGTGAGTGTATAATAAAGACAGTATTCTTTATTTTCTTATTTTTAATAACATTAACACTTACGTAAGAGATCACATGACCCATTCCCAGTGGAGCAGTTATAGTGTGCAAAATATACTTTAACAAAACAGTTTTAAATAAGTCAGAGAGAATTTAAAATGGAAGGCACAATGGAAATACTTTTAAGACACAAAGTATGTCTGTGCTTTTTGTTCTACTATAAATTAATAATCCTCCCCTTTAAATGTAAATGTACTTGGTATAATGAACAGGATCAAGAATTTTAGGCCCAGATAATCAGAACTGTGGCAACCCCAAACTGTGCACAATGGCTACCCCAAACTGCAAATTGAGGTTTTGTGCTCTCAGCAGTACGCAGCCACCAGGCCGCGAACCCTTGCCTGGCAGGCTGCAACACTCTGCCAGGCTACCCTCCCAGCCATGTGCTGCAGCCGGAGTCTGGCCGCATTAAAGCCCCAGTTCCAGCTCCACTGCAGCCACGCAGCCTGGCCTCCGGGGGCCACGTGTAAGGGCCATGGGATCCATTTATGACTGGCCAGTTCTGTACAAGTGACACCATTCCCCTGCTAGTTCCTGGTCTGACGGCATGGGGAGGGAGAATGGGAAGGAGGGGGTCGCCATGGTAAGAATGCACACCATTATAGGAGAAAGGTGCTCTACTGCTGGGAAGTGGCAGGAGGTATTAGACTAGCTTTTTCCCCAAAGTTCTAAACCAGTCCTTTGTCTGGCAGCTAGAAACCTGCAGCAACCTGCATGAAACTTGGAGGGAGGAGCCCAAGATGCAGGAGGCAAGAGTTTGAGGGAAGCACTAAGAAATCAAACTGTTTGCATATAGCTTGAAAGATAGCTGAAGTTGCAGCATCTCTCTAAATAGTTCTCAGTAGAGAGCCAGTTTGGGATCCTCTGTGTTATTGCCAATCACAGGGCACATGAAAAAAATCTCTCCCTGCAACTCTAAATTGCTTCTCCTTGGGTGGCTAAACATGGAGTTGTGCTAGCTCGCCAAGGGTTAAAACATGGTAAGACTCAAATGATCAACAGTTAGAAATCAGGAAGCACCAGTGGAACATTTAAAATACTTCTAAAAGTATTATGTGAGCTCTGAGCTTTTCAGCAACAGAAGAGCTTCCTGATTTTAATTGTTTACATTTACACTTAATTGAGTCCAGCTACCCACATGAAGTTGGTTGAGACTAAGACCACAATGAAAGCAAAGTGGCTTCCACGATTGCACATCCCAGCTCAAGTATGAAAAATATTGTAATGTTGACATCATTTATGGGAAAAGAACTCCATGTTACAAACTGAAGGAAGTGTTTAATAGTACACAATGTGCAAAGATTTACTGTTCTACTTACATTATGGATGGAGTGGTTTAATTAGGACTGACTTATTTTCTTGTTTAGTCCTATTAGAAATTAAAGAAAACCCCTGCCTTGATACCCATAGTATATTTAAACAAGCTATGTGCTTGAGTTTTTAGGTTGTGCAGACTCTCTTTCATTAGTAACATTTAAAAGTAGAGAGATAAACTTCCATCTTGTTTGAAAAGTAGGTGTGGGGATTTGTGTGCATGCAGATCAGTTAAATGGAAACCCACCTATCCCATTTATTCCAAGAAATGCCATTTGTATCTGAACACTACTTGAACATATGGTCAGGGCATGTCAAAATGTGGATCTCAGTTTGTACATTTGCAGCTGGATAGCTGAAGAACCCTTTACAGTTTATTAATTCAGTTTAAGTAGCATACTTGTAAGCTGCAATATGCACAAAAATAAAGGAGAAAAATATGTTAGGCTACATTGTACTCTGTTAATCTGGTGCAAATGTGGAGCAAAGTCACATTTACCTTTTTCCTTATTCAATTACCTTATTCCAGAATTACACCTGTGTAACTGAAAGCAAAATTTGACCCCCTGTAATTAGAGAGCAACACCACATCTGATATCTCTATTTTTGAATGTGTTTGAGGAATTCAAATTAGTATGAAGGGACTTCGGTATGCAAAATTTGTCTCATAAAGATTTCAATAAGCTGTCAGACTGAAAAACAACCAATAACATTCTCCTAGAAAGACTTAGAGGAAAAAAGTTTAAAGATACCACATAAGGGACTGCAAAAGCAAAAATGCAAGTGTACCGTCATTCTGCAAAACTCTCATATTTATAGTTGTGAATGGACATTTTTTCATGCAAACTGGATGTCTGCCTGCTAAATACCCAGTTGTGTGCAGTTATCCAACATTTAAGAACAAACATGGTAATTTCTCGCAGCTGTGTGTGCATATATCTGTTATCACAAAAAATGGTCTTCAATATGTATACTGTTTATATTATATGTAAGGACACAGAATGAAGAAAGCTTGCTCCCTCACAATCCAACTTCTCCTGCTTTGTCCGAGGTAATGTCTCATTGTTGTGTTTGAAACGTTTCAGTTTTTTTGTTTTAAAACTGACTCACAACTCTCTCCATAATGAGATTATTGCAGGACTGAATAGAAGAGCTGATGGGCTCTAGAAAATATATTCCTTTAAATATCTCTTCTGGTAAGCAGCAAAAGTGGCAAGTAATTTTTTTTTAATTTTTAAATTAAGATGCATCAGGTCAAATGCATTGAGTAAGGTATACTCGACTACTCAGGACAAAAGTCCCTCCTTAAGAAAATCTTTGTGACTGAAAGACTAGAGTAATGCTACTCATACACCAGAGTACATCTCCTTCCTTAAGGACAAATGTGCAGCAATTTGGTACATTAAGGTATGTACATTTGTTAGCAAAAACCATGTGTTTTAATTTATTAATGTTCTTTCTGAAATGTAAAAAGTTAAAGATCAGGAGCCTAATTCAGTCTTAAAAATCCCTCTCTTCTAGGAAACGGGATTGCACAGAATTTAAGACTGTGCTGAATTTAGCCCCTAGAGGTCTAAATTGAGGGCTGGGATACATGTACAAGAATACTTTTAGTTTCAATGGGAGCTGCAACATCCATTTGTTGACATGATTTGGCCCATGGAACAGAAATCTGCTCCAAAATTTCAGGCACAAATTTGCCTGTATTATACTGCTGATTTTTGTACCTGTCTCTGGTACTGCCCCATGAATCAAGGAGTCAGAGCTGAATGGTTTTCTGCTTCAAAACAGGGTGGAAGGCTGTCAGCGTAATCTGTACTGAGGTTTGTGGAGCCAGTTCAGGTTCTTCTGAGCATTAGGACACCAAATGGACCAGGATACAACATTGTGCTGCTCCTCAAGGCAGCATGTAGCAGTGCTGACCAGTTAGCAGGCAGAGGCAACCCTGTGCATAGCATAGCTCCTTTGTCTTCATGGTGACTCAAAGGGAGAAGCTGAGAGTCCATCGTGATCTGGTGCACATGCGGAAGCCTGACCTGAGGCAAAGGGAGGAATCAGAGAAAGGAAAAAGAAGAGGGAACTGCTTATTATATTGGTTAAATTCATACAGTAGGGAACCATCTTCAAAACACAAGTTCTATAGTTCTAAAAGAAATCTGTGCAAAAACACAGAAGATCCAGATTTTCCATTATTTCTGAATTGCTTGGCAGAAACATTAGTGAAGGCCAAAATGGACATTATGTTTCAGCTGGAAATAAAATAATACACGAAATTCTACAAAGGAAAATACAGATATCTACATGTTTCTGATGGAATTTCCTTTCCCAGAAACCAAGTTATATTTAAGATGCAAGAAGCAATAGTCCATAGTTACTATGAGAGATGTGATTTGTTTTTGTTTTTTCTAAACTTTGCATGGTAATTTTGATATGGAGGGAAGAAGATCATTCTTTCCATTCCTCTCTGTTATTTGTTTCTGCTCCCAATTGCTCTATGGCATTGAGTTGTCCTATTCTGCCCTACCTACTAAAGGTCCTTCTTAAGGTTTCTTGGAGCCCTTGGTTACTCACAGGGACACTGACAGCCTCTGTGGGCTCCTGAGCAAGGAGGGGGCGGCGCGGCTCCATGCTCCTAGAATGGACAGGCCCTCAGGCAGAAAGGAAGAGGCCACGGACAGCCAGCCCTCGGCACTGCCCAGAGCACAGAGCCTCCCCCAGTCCTCCGAGCCACCCGGAGTATGCCGCATGGTGCTCCAGGTAGTGATTCAAAGGGACCTAACGCCCCTTTGAATCATTGGGCCTTGAGGCAGTGACTCCCTTTACTCTCCCCCTCGTTGGCAGGCCTGGTTACTCATGCTATTTTCTACTTGACAGCTTCATATCTAGCTCTTTCTGCTGACCATGGTGTAAACTAGCTTGTCTAGTGATTTCCCCATCTCTTACCTAGTGATGAAGACTTTGAAGCAATGGCCAGAATATTTTGTAGGAATTTATTGTCTAAGTGGTCTAGTTTTTCCTAACATTTTAGATTTCCAGCTCTCACAGTAATATGTTAGCATTGAGATTATATTTGAACTGAAAATTCTCAGTTTTATTCTGGAGCTATATATCTGACACTGTTAAGCTTAGCAAATGCCTTTCCTATCTTTGAGGTCACCGTCCTCTTGAGGTTTCTGTTGGCTAATACAATACTGCATAAGCCAAGGAACTGTTCTACTTTCTTGATATTTTTTCCCTTCTGTCTACTTGATATGGAGGTTTCAAGGTTATTTAGGTTAGCATAAGTAATTTTGAACTCCACTTGGCCTGCTCTTTGAGTTTGTGTAGTATTTTGTTCAACTTTGAATTTCCAAGACAGTTATGGCTAAGATGATTTGTTATTTCTCAAGAGATTCTTAACACCTCATGGAATTGTCTATAGAATATGAAATAATTTGTAATTTGTACCTAGTTAGGAATTTAATTACTCCAGAAGATATAGAAAGCACAATGTGCTTGGGACCATGTGTGTTACAAGTGGTGGATTTCCACTTTTTCTTTCCTTCCTTTGGTCTTGAACATTTATTCACTTATTCAGAATAATAATGGGCACTATTCTCCAAGGAGATTTAAATGTTATCTTTGAAGTCATACTGATTTGTAATATACCTTATACTGATTTGTAATACCTTATTCTGTGAAAAGTGAGTTCCACTTACAGCCCCACCCCTTCTGATGAGGCTCCACCTCCCCATCCTAGGGAGGGGAGAAGATGGGGCAGTGCACCAAGCACGTGTGCCCCCCTCACCATGGGTAAGTGAGGAGATGAGCATGCACACCCCAGCCTCCCCAGCCTGGAGCACTGGGGGGGGGAGGGGTGCGCACAGCTCCAGTCTCCCTGGCCCAGAGCACTGGGCAGTGAGGAGGGCGTATGGCCTGAGCATCCCTGGCCTCAGAGCACCAGGAAGGGAGGAGGACGCATGGCTCCAACCTCCCTGGCCCCAGAGCACAGGGATGGCAGGCGTTCGGGGGCAGCAACACTCCACCCTCAGTATGCCTACAACAGTATGCCAACTCCATCTCTGGGGGCAGAGTGTGGGCAGGGCCATACTTGGTGGTTCGGAAAGGCTGTGCCTTCCCCGGCCTAGGCTACCAGACACCCATGTCACTTCATTACGAAAGTGACTTTCATATCTTCCTTGCATGAATCATGAGAGAATTTCTACTTAATTTCTTGTTTTTCTACAAAATAGGGCAGCAAGCTATAGATATTGTTCTTATCCACAGATAAAGTTCCCATTAGCCAAAGTTAGCCAGTTATTTCTTTATATTCCTTTGTTATTTTATAATATATGGTAATTGATATAAATTGTAAACGGAACAAAAGGCACTTTAAAAAGGAAACAAACATTACAAATAGAAATGACATTTTATACACAGTATTTATAAAATGAAGTATTGTTAATCCTAAAAGCATATTTTATAGTTTAATGTGAGTTGGTTTAATTTTACTCTTCTCTGTTAAACTTCTGGCTATACAAGTTGTACCCTATAAAATAAAAGTGGTTAACACTCGGTCAACTTGGTTTTATTTACTATGGATCATGAATTTGGGGTCACTGATTCCTTTACTGATACAGAAAAGGAGGACTTAAAAAAACAACACCTCCAAGTCATGCAAAGTACTCCACTTAGGAAGAAACAATCCTTCAGTTTCACATATACAAAATAGGAAGCAACTGTCTAGGAGGGAGTACTGATGAAATGTATCTAGGAGTCATAGTGGACCACAAGCTAAATCTGAGTCAACAGTGTGACACTGTTGCAAAAAAAGTAAACATGATTCTGGGATGCATTAACAAGGGTGTCGTGAGCAAGATACAAGAAGTCATTCTTCTGTTCCATTTTGCACTGATTAGGCCTCAGTTGGAGTATTGTGTCTAGTTCTAGGTATGACATTTCAAGAAAGATGTAGCGAAATTAGAGAAGGCCCAGAGAAGAGCAACAAAAACGATTAAAGCTCTGCTAAACATGAACTATGAGGGAAGGCTGAAAGAACTGGGTTTGTTTAGTTTAGAAAAAAGAAGACTAAGAGGGGACATGATAAGCAGTTTTCAAGTACCTAAAAAGGTGTTATAAGGAGGAGGGAGAAAAATTATTCTCCTTGACCTCTGATGATAGGACAAGAAGCAATGGGTTTAAATTGCAGCAGGGGAAGTTTAGGTTGGACATTAGGAAAATCTTCCTGTCCGGGTGGCTAAATACTGGAATGAATTGCCTAAGGAGGTGTGGAATCTCCATCAGTGGAGACATTTAAGAGCAGGTTAGACAGACATCTATCAGGGATGATGTAGATGGTGCTTGGTCCTGCCATGAGGGGAGGGAACTGGACTTGACTGAAGTACTGGCAGAATATTAATGCTCCAGTACTAAAGGCTTGTTTACACAGGGAAACTGAGCATGTGGAGTGCAGTATTCTGCAATAGCTATTCCAGAATAACTCCCCATGTGGGTACTCCATTCCAGAATTTTTTAAAAGAAATCACTTTATTCAGAAATAATTAATGCACAAGACATACTATGTGGCAATAGAAGGAACCCAATGCAGGCATTTATGGGCACATATGGTTTTATCTGTATCACTTCAACAGTAATTAAAAATTGTGCAAAGCTTTAAAGTGTCACCTCTTCACTCATTATTCACTGCTCAGATTGGCAAAAATGTTAACTCTTATTTAAAATATTTCTCAACATTTTTATGCACCTCTTCAGAAGGTCTGACCACATCAAACAAGCTCAGTAGGTATTTGATAATACAAATATAGGTCAAAAATTTCAAAAAGTTGTGTCGGAATTTGCAACCCAAAGATATAAGAGGGCCAAAATTGTAAATGGTGTGTTTAAACTGCATTTGTTCATACAAATCAGGTAGGGTTTACCTAGTCACAAAATGACTGCATGGAAAGTCTTTCCATGTTTTAAATTTTAGCTTTATTACAGGAAGTCCCTGGGTTACATGGATCCGACTTACATAGGATCCCTACTTACAAATGGGGTGAGGCAACCCCGTACTAGCTGCTTCCCCCCAGCAGACCAGGGAGACGTGAAGCTAGCGCCCCCCTCCTCCCTCCAGCAGACCAGGGAGACGTGGAGCGGCTTTTCTCAGCAGACACCTCAGCTTGAGAATAAAGGACTGAGGGAAGTGAGGTGTGGGAGAATAAAACTGAGCTCTGGAGAAATGTTTGGCTAGAGTTTCCCCTATAATATGTACCAGTTCTGACTTACATACAAATTCAATTTAAGAACAAACCTACAGTCCCTATCTTGTACGTAACCCGGGGACTGCCTGTATTTAATTAGGTATCTAGAAGTTAATCCTGTGTATTCTGACAAGATAAAGAAGCTGGTTATTATGCTGACTTGTAACTTTGCACTAGATTCACTATAATTCTAATCTAAATGAAAAGTCTTCCTGCATAAGAGTCAGGACTTACTTCGAAGTGTCCTACTAATAAAAATGTTAATTCAAGAGTAAAATAAAGGCCATATTTCCTTTAATTCATTTTAATCGGGAGATTTGGCCCAATCCTTTTCTCTTTTTCCACTTGTAGGGCAGTTTCTTAAAGATTTTCTAGTCTATTGTCATGAGGGGAGTGTTGAAGTGGGTGATTAAATAAAACATCAACCACCTACATTTCACATCTTTTATTGATGATGTCCTGGATTTCAGATGGCAAGTGTGGGGATTTATTTTTTTATTTTTCTCTCTGCATCAAGTGGATAATGAAAACTAACCTTGTACAAAGAAGTTATCAAGGTTATCAGCCACTGTTGCCGATAACAGGTGGTGTATAATGTTTCATTATAACACCACCTAGTGATGCCCTGACAATAAGCACAGACCTATAACACTCACCTGATCATGGAACAAATATTTGCAGTGATGGTATAGTCATTATGGTAGTCCTAGGAGATTAGACACACAAGGTGAGTGCTATTACTTGTCCTATATTGTGTCCCAGAATAAATTATGTACAATTCCATCCCTTTCTGCATTGACAGGAAAACCAATAGACAAATCAGGTTCTGATGTTGACAGAATAAAAGATCCTATGCATGTGACGCCTCCAGGATGAGAATGTTATAGAGATGGGCTAAAAAAGAGAGGCAATACTGCCTTTATGTAGAGAAGGTTTAAGACTGAAAAGTAGAGCACACAGCTGTTTCTCCAGCTTTTGGAAAGCACATCTAGAAGTAAAAGTCATTGCTGAACAATTGGAAGAATGCATGGAAGGAGGTCAAAGAAGTAGCAGAATAAGCCAAACGCCATGCAACTTTGTCAGATAGTCAAAAACTTTGTCACTGTAGTCTACTAAAGTAAAATGGTTTAATCATTATCTTCCATAGAATGCATCAGACAAAACAAGAAAAAACAGTGATAAATTGGCCTTCAGGAAGCTTAGGGGAGGAAGGATATATGGGAAGAACTTGGCTGCATTAAAAGCTGGGCTGCATTAGAAAGGGGTAAGCTGAGAAACAGAAGAGAGAGCCTTGCATGTATTCAAAAAATGTATCTGCATCTGCAAAAATTAACATCCATGGATGTGGATACCCACAGATATAAAGCAGATATCTGCAAATTTGCAGGGTTCTTGATACAAAATTCCTATCCACATCCATAGCTGCAAAAATGAGCCACAGATATCTGTATCCACATTTGCATATGCATATATCTATGCATATAAAACAGATATGTGCAGATTTGCAGGGCTCTAGTCAGCAGAAAACTGAGTTTTCACTGAAAAAAAAAATCAAAGCCTGGAAAAAAAGTCTATTGGCAAACAAAAAAAATAAAGAAAGCAGAAACTTTCCACAGACGTTTTTATTTACTCAAAAATCCAATTTTCTCTTGAAAGAAAGTGTTGATGGAAAAAATGGAACCAACTCTACTAAGTATAACTACCTCTCTTGTTAGGTAACTAAGGCCTATACTAAGGTACTTGCCACTGTTCAAAACATCGCTAAAAAAGAGAGGATTTTACAGACAAAAGGACAGGTAGATAAGACAAAAAAAGAGAGACTGTGGGAAACAGATGAGAACTATAACTTAAAACTGCTTTCCCAGATGAGAACTATAACTTAAAATTGTTGTGTGGTTTACATTGTACACGTGAAGGGATTCTTTTGAATTGGGGAGGGATTATTTTGGTTGGGAGGGTGAAGGTACAATCCTGAGAACACAATGGCACATGCAGAAGTGGTTAGCAATTGAGCATGTCTCAGCAGAAGAGCGGTTCCAAGAAGATTCTGAATGGTAAGAGAGAAGGAGCACTGTGCAGTAGGATACAGAAGTTGTTTCAGGAACAGGGGACAACAAGGAGAACAAGGAGACGGAAGTAGAAGAAGAAAATGAACAAAACCTGGATATGATTATTATCTTTACTCTAAATCCAGGGAGCAGCTCAGTTGCAATAGAGTCAATTACTTAAGAAGAAAAACATTCTTTTTAAAATTAAAAAGCAGTTTAAAAGGATATTGTCACATGGTATCTGCAGTCACGATTGGAACAGTGACAATACTCAGGCAAATATGGCTATATTTATAACAACCTACACCAACTGTATCGAAGGACATGATGCTGACACTGCTGAAAGACAAACGCAATGTCCTACAAAATGCAATTTGGAAGAACAGTACTGGGTGAGGACTGAACATTTTACAGAGTGTGCAATATTATTTTAGAAACTGACCACGAAACATTTGTGAAAATGACACTGTACACATTTGCAATAAGTAATGAAAAATATGCAACGTGAGCTCACTTAATACAAAAATTATTTACACTATATGGAGAGATTTACATTCATGAAGGTATAGTTACTGTTGTAGAGAGTCCACAAACATCACAAAATATTAAACATTCACAATGATCTACATTAAGTCTCTTAGTTCACTGTTGGATTCTAATCCCATATTTTTCCTGAAAAATCAATGTGTCATACAAAGGCTATTAAAAAAGATGGTCACAGCAGGGCTGAAAATTGTATCAAGGAAAAAAGTCCAAAGAGCTTGCTTACCATTGTGTGGTAGCAGGGACTGCTTTATAAATTTTAACATTTGACTCTTGATTTACAATTCTAATTTCAAAAAAACAAAAAACAAAACAAAACCAAAACAAAACTTGTCCCACGGTGAATTATATTGATACTGCTGGCATTTTAAAGAGTGATAAAAATCAGAGCACTCTCTTTTTAAAAGGGCTTCCTCACGCAAACAGAAGGATTTCACTAAAAAAAATTCTCTAATATTTTTTCTGCTACTGTGATACATAAACATCCTCCAGAATCATATAGTTTCCATTAACTAGTTTGCAAGGACAGACTGAGTTCATTTTAAAAGGTGAGCATAGCACATTTTATGTATTGTAGCTATCTCCTATTTGCTGAAGTATCAGGGCCTAGGAGCAAAACTATATTTGTCACAGTACATATATATATATATATATATATACACACACACACACACACCTTGGGAAATATTTAGTTATAATAATATTAAACTGTCAGTAATGGAAGTTTGTCCCCATGGCACAAATTGCACAACATGAGATGCAGTACCCTGGGCAGTAACTGGGTAATTGGGGAGGAGATTAATCTCTGCTTGTGGACAGTGATTAGTAAAATATAATGTTTTCATTTCAGCTTGGGAGAAACAAGCTATCTAGAGCACAGCCTGAGCAGCAGGGTTGGGTGACTGGGCATGACTTTTGGACTGTGGGACAGGAAAGAATTCTTCCTTTCCCAGGCTGCAAAATCTTTGCACCTGAAGTAATCTCAGGACCCTAATACACCCCTCCACAGCACAGGAGCATGCCCCTCACACTGCAAAAAGCAGCAGTCCTTTCCTGAGCCTGTTCAAAAGCTCAATGTGCTCTACAACTTGCAAAGAGATGCATCCTCCCAGGGATGCCTTGAAATCCTGCCTTTCTGTGCAGCAGAACCAGACTGGGCCCACTGCTTGGGTAACTGCCACTGTCCCTGGTGAAGATGAACACTTTAGAATGGTCTTTAAAAACATCATTATTTAATTTACTGTGGCAACCAAAACCATCAGTCAAGGTCAGGACCCCACTGTCCCTGTCAAGCTAAGCCAGATCAAGCCTCCTTCCCAAAACAATTATATTTGACATGAGACAAATGAGAAAGCCAAGATTGCTCCATATTATACCCTTGGTGAGGGATTTTTTTCTCCCATATTGTGAGAGGATTCCCAGTACGTGAGGAAAAAATACAGGGACAAACATAAAAAGAAAATACAGAAAGGTAGTTATAGACCACACAAAGCAGTGCCAGGCCCTCCTAAAGCTGGAGACAGGTGGACCCATCCTCAAAAGAATACAATTTGGTTTTTCATGCCTCCAGTCTCCCTCAAACTACACCAATCAGCAGCACAGCAACTGAACAAGGGGAGGGGCCTTACATTGCACTGGCCTCTCTGTCAGGGCCATTGCCCTGCCCTTGTCTGTTTCAGAGGGGTTGTTACGATTTCGATTTTTCTTTAGCAAACAACATCCGTTCCATTTGCCAGAGGATGAGCACTGTCTGCAAGTTACCAGACTCCCTGTTTGGATTCCTAACTCCTCACTTTTCATGGCTTTCACACAAGTAAGAGGCACTTTCCACACTACTCGCAAGGCATTCACAAGATGTAGCTCCTTAAAGGAGGGCTAAGAGCCCCTGCTTAAGAATACTTCTATCAGCTCTGTTTGGTTTCAGTAAAATGCCTGTGAGCCTTAGTCTATGCTAGAAACGTTTAGTGGTATGATAGCTTTGGTTAGGGGGTGTGATTGTGTTTTAAATGACATGATACCAGCAAAAGCCCTAGTGCAGACATAGTTGTATTGGCAAAAGAGTGCTTTTTCCAGTATAGTTTTTTGTTTGGGGAATCCATATATCTCTTAGCGCATTCTGCTGTTGGAACTAAGAAAGCTGACTAGAACTAAAGCCAAATCCTGATCCCTCTAAAGTTAATGGGAGTTTTCACACCAACTTCAGCAGGATTGGGACTGACAGGGAAAAGGGATGAGAACTTTTAGCCCTTTTCAAAAGGGAATGTGAAAGCAGCCACTGCTGCCTGAAACAGCCCTCCCAAACTTCTGTCCAGGTTATGCCTGGGTCTCCTGTTAAAGACCAACAGTTAAATTCTTTCCCAGTTCCCACAAGAAAAAGTCACCGAGTAGTCTTGAAAGTGATGAAGTATTATTTTGCCGTCTCAGTATATTACTTTCACTCATGTAAATTGTGAAGTAGCAAAGAAATGACTACGTAGGGATTTCTGCATCCAATTATCCATCATATGGATACAGAGAATGAAAAATATCAATCTTCTGTTTGCTTTTTTACTTTTGGAAATGTCATTTATTTGACATTTGATTGTTCCCCACTGAAATAAGTGGAAAGAAAAAAAACACCAGCACTCACTTTGTAATTGAGATTTTATTCCTGCTATTCAGTTCAGTGGGAGGAATTAAAGTTCAATTAAATAGTTATATCAGGCCTCAGAGATAACATCAGGAGTGTTTCTATATCTCAGGGTGATGCTCTCATAGTCAACTATGTGCCAAATAACCATTTCTGAGATGAGGAGTCTTGTGGCACCTTATAGACTAACCGAAGTGTTGGAACATAAGCTTTCATGGGCAAAGACCCACTTCGTCAGATGCATGCATCTTTTTGCCCACAAAAGCTTATGATCCAAAACTTAGGTTAGTCTATAAGGTGCCACAGGACTCCTAGCCCCTTTTGCAGATTCAGACTAACACGGCTACCCCTCTGATACTTGACATTTCTGAGATGTCACCCCTAGGACAAAATTGGCACGGTATAATGTAATGGCAGTTGTGTCATACTACAGTGCCTTGCAGCTGGTTCTAGAGATGCTTTTAATGACCAGCCTGCTTAGGTAGCTCATCAGAAGTAAGATAGGTAGCAATCCTAGGTCCAAGAGATGAGAGATTGAGTACTGACTGTGACCCACAACTCCCTCAAGACTCCAGTAAGCTGTCCCTGCACATCCCACCACCATTCATTTTATAAATTTCAAAACTTCATGTTTATACTACTTATCTCCTGAGCACCTGAAGAGCAGCAAGAGTTCCTCTGGGCACTGAGTCTTCCTGTAGCTCTCTTTATTAATGTAGGATTATGAAAACTCAAATCTACCCTCCAGTTCAGAAGGAATCTATTGTATGAGAGAAATTCTGCATAAATATCACTTGACTGTCTCTCTGGTCCTTGAGCTTTAAGGAACTGCTATGACAAGTTTACATAAGATTCTCAGAGAATATTATATAGAGAGAGATTGAAATTCTGGAAAAATAAATGAATATAGCGTACTTATGATAATGAATTATTTTTAGCTCTAACACTGAATCACTATATTTGCTAGGCATGCACACATAAAGCCTATACATCTTAAAATAAAGATAAAACTAATCAGTCTTTATACTTCAGTTTCACAGGTTCAACAAGGGAATCAAATCAAATCATTCTAAAAAGATCAAGGCAAAGAAATAATCCCAATTCCTATCAGTCACTCAGTAGCTCTGAGGCCCTTGTTAGTGTTTCCTAATTAATTCTCTTTCATTTCTCTGATGGGTCATTTCATTGGGCTTCAAATGTGCATACCTCCAGCTTGTAGGGGAGTGGGGCTTTTTTCAGAAAAACCAAGGAGGGGAAGGCACAGAGACTGGGGTGGAGTGCACGGGGAAGAGTTCGTCGGGGAGGCTAAGGGAGATACAGAAGTGGAAAAGGACCATCAAAAGGAAAGCAGCTGAAGGGGAGAATGGGATAAAGAGAGTGAATCCTGGAAAACAGGATCTGGAGGTGGACGGGGGAAGGAAACTTGTCTTTAAGGGATTCATGACACAAGAGGGGGCAAACAACTAACTGAACTGACCAGGGGAGTAAGTTGGAGAATAATATTAACTTGCATAGCAGAACTGGCACTTCACCTATTCAACTATTTGTTCATTATAGTAAAAAACTTGCAGGACAGGCACTGAGACCCATTAGGTCACACAATTTCTCAATACACCTGCCTGAGTAGAATTTTTCTTGTGTAGTGTTTCTCCCTAAATAGTATTGAAATTTTCCAGGAATTGGACTTATTCTACTTCCCTTGGAAGACTATTCTGTAGTTTTAGAAGTTTGCCATACCAACCATCTTTTTGCTTGCTATAAAAAAACCTGAATGAGCTCTGAGTACAATGGTAGCAGACTCCCCAAATCTATATTTGTTGGAGAAGAGATGGAAATTATTTGCAACTTGCAAAGCATTCTCATAGACAAGTCAGTTTTAAAAGCAAATTAAGATTATAAAACAGGAATATTTTTAAAACTTGACTAATCATAACTTATAAAGATTATTGGCAAAGAGATGAAAACATAATTTTGAAACATTTGTGTTTAATTATATGCAAACAATATTAGAGTATTATTTTATTCATGCCATAAGAAAAAAATCTTCTTCCAAACAGATTTTAAAAAGTTATTGAGCTAGATTACTGACTTCAGGCCAAAGTCTCTGCTTGTGTAACTTCAATAGCTTAATGTGTATGGCCTTACATTACTTGAATCCCAGAAGATGTTTCAATGTTATTGTTATATTATCTTTTATGCATATCTTTTAAATGCAGTTTGCTAAAAATTGAAAAACCATATAATGAGCAATTTAAAAATTAAATTAGTATGCAAATATCCAAAATGTAAAATGGCTGCTATTTAGCTAGATGGAGAAGACATTTAAAATCTTTTAAAAATTCATTTTGATATTTGACCAAGGAGATAGCGATTCTCCATTGGTTCATTTCCACCTCTAGTTTAGGTGATATTATTTGTCTGCTTAGGACATTATAAAATTAGGGTAACACACATAGGTACAGGCTCAACTAATCTTCTGGTGAAACAAACAACTCTCTCATCATCCAAGAACAGAAGAGAACAGTCATGTCAGCTTTATGATCCAATGGACAGCATTATGCATCACCATGAGGAATACAAAAAGTTGGAAGCATCCTTGTAAGCCCTTGTCCTTGAAACAACTTGGCAGTGAGCTCTATGGGCAGAGGGAGAAAGATTCTGATTTAATCACAAAATAGCATTGCAGTCTTGAGGGAGAATTATATTAACTGCAGGATAAGTGAAGCAATCACCTCTAGTATGAGGGTTAGCACTCTTATTTAGAGTGTCAAAAGTGTGCACAGCAGTGTACAAGCCAGGAGGTGCCTCCCCTCAAAGAATTTACAGACTAAAATTAAGTATAGGTCAGATTCAAGAAAAGACACTATTACATGATTCAATGGCTGAACTTGAGGGTTTAGCTTTCACTGTGTAAGATAAACAGGATTTGGCACACTGAATTAAACATACACCCAAGGATCTGCAAACATAGTATTCCCTCACTGCATCAATGGATAGGTTTACAACAGAAACTCAGGCTGTTAACTAACCCATAAAGGGGGAGACTCTCTTTGACAGAAAAATCCCTTTCAGTGTTAATCTTCAATCACTGGGAAATATAAACAAAAACCACTACTGACTGCATACAGTCTTTGTTTCTAGGAAATACATCATATGTATAATACTCCTTTTCATGAGTGACACTATGTTTAATTCAAGATTGCAAGATCCTAAGTAGAGAGATGGCATCTGCCTCCATTTTTTCTACACTATTGAGCATATTTGCAAAATTCCACAGAATTGACCTACGGAGTCTGCAAAGCACCCCACAAGACATACCTGTTTTATTTGATCCATCTGAAAATAACTAGCCCTCTTCCTTCTTTAGTATTATCACTTCCTTTTATTTTTGGAGTAGTTTCACTAATTTAGTTTTGGATTTTCTGAGAATATCTTCAAATGAGCACTGGAAGTTTATACAAGTTCTCCTGCCTGATCCAGTGCACTTGTGACCTGAGTAGTCCCGAACAAGGGAATTTGTGGACCAGAGGCGGTTAGGCATCCGGGCTCTACTGAGACTCCCCACCTGGCTGCTGCCCTGGGAGAACCTGGAGGCCTGACCTCCTCCAGTGCACGTGCCTGGCACTGCTGCCCCCAGCCTGCTCACGGGTCTCTACTCCCTGGTCCCACATGGAGCGGCAGCTTTTCCTGGGGGTCTCTGCCCTGGGCCCTGTGGCTGCTGCTTCCAGGGCTTCCTGACTCTGGCTGCCTGCCCCTGCTGTCCAGTCGGAGCTGTAGCTGCTCCGAGGCTCCCTGTTCCCACCCTCCACAGGACAGCAGTCTTTCCTGGGACTCTATCCTCAGGTCACTGGTCCTGTGGGCTACCCCTGACTCAATCTCAGTGGCCGGGGCTCTCTGTTCTAGCAACATGGATGGTCCTACTGGACCATGGATGTTGCCAGACTAGAGAGTACCAGACAAGAGAGGTTAATCTGTATAGTTTTTATTTTCACTGCTGCAAGGCTAACATACTTTTGTGTCCAGTATTTTATATAAAGGTTGACAGTGTTGGAAACAACATTCAAATTGATCTCAATATCAAAATAAATAGAGGGGAATAAAAATGTAGTGATAATTATCCTGAATTCATTAACACTTCCTTACTTTGGAATAAAATATGTGAAATTCCAAGGAGTTTTGTACGATACTATTTATTCTGTTTATGAAAACAGTTTTTCAAAAGGAAACTAACAGGAAGAGGGAGGGAGCTTTGCATAACTACTTAAAATAGCTTTTTCATTGCTTAACACAAAACTCATGATCTGCAAAGGAATCCAAATGAACAGTTCCTTTAATTATTGTGTCAGATACTTGTGCCACCATTTTGGAAAAACATCAAGGAAGAAACACCTATTTAACTGAGCAGCTTACTGCATATTATAGCATTGTTCAAACCATATAGTTTGTCACTGATGTTATAATGGAAAGTAACAATATTCTGGAGCAGCATTTCCTGGGTAAATAACTCGGCATGAACCCTTTGCACTTAGGGTTGCCAGATGCCAGTACTCAAAAATACTGAACGCCCTTCCCTGCAAAAAAAAAAAAAAAAACACACACCACACTGGGAAAAAAATTCTATTGAGAAAAAAAAAAGGGGGGAGACCAAAGTTGTTGAGAAAAAAAGGACCCCAACAGCCGTTATTAAGCATAAATAAATAAATAAATAAATAAATAAATCAGCATGGCCTCTTTAAGAAGAGGCTTTTTTGCCAGTTGCCATTTTGTTTTTCTGCCAGCTACAAGACAAGCCCCTGCAGAACCAGGTAAGCAGGAGGGTGGGTGGATGTCAGGGGGAGAGCTTGGCAGGGACTCCAAGGCTGGGCCCAGTTGCTAAGTGTGTTGTAGGGTTGCCAGGTGTCTGGTATTTTTGCCTCCTGGCAGGGAAAAATAATCAGAAAATACCGGACATTTTAGGTGTCCAGTATTTTCTGAATTTTTTTTTTTTTTACCAGACAGGAGGTGAAAATACCAGACTGTCCAGGTCAGTACCAGACACCTGGCAACCCTATTTGCACTTACCTAAATTCTTGTCTTTATTTTTATAAACATGGTGTTTCATTTCATGGCCTGAAAGTGCAACATGTTATATACTCTTCGGTGTGTATTTTTTTCTGGTAAATGTGTTTTTAATAGGAAACTTTTAGATCATTGTACTTCTGGAAAAACACGGTCAATGTTTAAGCAATAATTAAGGCATCCCTACATATAGAATTCTGTTTGAAGTTTAGGTCTAGGGCATCTTATCCTGACTGTTGATTTTAGGTGGACTAGGCCAACCAGACAGGTGGAAAGGGTTGCCAGGTGTCTGGTATTGACCCAGATAGTTCAGTATTTTCGTCTCCTGTCCGGTAAAAAATTCAGAAAATACCAGACACTTAACATGTCCAGTATTTTCTGATTTTTTCCCAGCCAGGAGGCAAATACTGTGTACTTACCTGGTTCCACAGGGGAGCTGTCTGGCACCCAGCAGGAAGACAAGATGGAGGACAGCCACCAGCAGCCTATTAAGGCCAAAAAGCCTCAAAAGCATTTCTTAAAGGGGCCATGCTGGTTTAAATTTTTTTTTTTTTTTTGGCTCAACAACTTTAGTCTCCCCCTTTTATTTTCTCAACAGAATTTTTTCCCTGGTGGGTTTTTTTTTGGGGGGAGGAGGGGGGATGGGGGAGGTGTTCAGTATTTTTGGTTAAACCATCTGGCAACCCTACAGCTAGACTAGGCCAAACAGACTAGAACCGTAATTGAGATTATAACTGAATGAAGGACTAAACATTTTTCTTTAAAATACAGGGAAGGAGGTGGGGTAAGGGTGTTTGGGTTTGAGGAAGATCCTGGATTGCACTTAAATTCAAAAAGTGATCTCATGCTTAAAAAGGATGGAGACCACTGCTCTCCTGATATCCAAAATACAGAAACTGCCCGATTTCCTTATGAGCTCTCTCAAGGAACACAGCCCATAGCCAGGAATGATCAGTCTCTGTTGCATGGTTTCCCAACCTATGGGTCACCATTACGTTTCAAAAGGGTTGCCAAGTGTCTCCCCAGGTGCATTCACACATTTGAAAAGGTCCCCTGCTGGGCAGCTCTGCAGCTGGCTTAGTCTTAAGGAATCATTCACCTGAAGAGGTACTCAACTTAATTGGTTTAACAACCTTCAGGCAGTTAAACCAATCAGTTGAAATGAATTGAATACCATTTCAGTGACTCGGAGTTGGAACTGGGGGGAGTTAGACTGGGACTGTGTTTGGGTGGCGGGAATTGGGTTGCAGTGGGAGGGCTGGAGGGTGCCTGGCTCTGGGGTAGGAGAGGGGCTATTTTAGTAAATTTTGTGATATCTCATTAATTTAAGTTCAGGTGAAACTGTTTGGTAAAATACTAAATTTTACTTGTTCGTTTGAATAATATATATTATGTTTCTAATATTTTTGCAACATCTGTGAGACTCCTAGTCCCTGAGTGTGATTCTCAGGCCCCTGAGTGAATGTGCCCCCCAGACTCCTGACTGCAAGACTCCCAGCCTCTTCAGCCCCTAAGTGTGACTCTCAGGCCCTC